>NC_056736.1:392462342-392762342 GCF_019279795.1 Protopterus annectens
AGATCTGAAGATGCATTTGGTGTAAACGCGAAAGCGCTTATCTTTGTTATCCTTGTTTTATTAAAGTTAGATGCTATCAGCTGTGACGGTCCCGCTGGTCTTTATTTCATTCAGTGGTTTTATCTACAGCTTCGGCCTTCAGTTGCTGTTTGATTGGTTGTTTACTTATCTTATTTGATAGAGACAAAATGGGGCATTACAAGGCCACAAACCGCATTATTGATCAAGCGGAAGGCACAAAAAGTTTTTTGGCTAAAAAGAAATTTTTAAAATAAAGGTATTTGATGAAACGATTAACAGTACAGCAAAATGAGCATGTTCAAAGCAAAATGAGTATGTTTAAAATAAAACTGGGCATGTTTAGAGTAAAACGAGCACAAGAAAAGTTGATTGGGCATAAAAAGGGCTTACACGAGCAAAACAAATATAATAAGGGCAAAAAAGGGCACATTAAGCAAAATTAAAGCAAGGCAACTGCATGTGTTTTGGCAAAGTGCTATGTTTTGTTATAACTATGACTTTGTATTGTATCAAGGGCATAACTTAAGTTTTTTGAAGTATCTCAAAGTGTGTAAAAGTGATTACAGTGTGTGCTTATTACTGAGCATGTATTTTTAATAGTTTATTGGGTGCAAAGTGCAACTATTTCTTGAGATATAGTCAAAGTATAGCCATTTCTAAAAGTTTCTTTTGCTGGGTGTGTCTGTCTGCAAAGTGCCGCCATTTCATAGCGTTTATTGCACTGTAAAGGGTTGCCTAGCAAGTTATCGCCATTTTGGGGACATTTCAGTGTGCTGTATGCAGTTATTCGCAAAGTGCAACTACTCCGAAATGTTGTTGAGTTTTGGGCAAGAGAGGTCCAGTTTTTTGCATTTTGCAGTTATCTGATATGTTTTTTACACTGATAAGAGGTGATTTATTGCAAAACGGTATTACAAAAGTGTTACAGTGCCCGAGAGTTATTTCACTCTCATCGTAAAGTTGTTTGAGATGTTGAATGATGATAAATGACTTTAGCATTGCAAAACGATATTACAAGAGTGTTAAAGCGCCCAAGAGGTTTATTTTGCAAAGTCCAATTATTCAAACGTACTGCGAGTTTGCTCATTAGCATTATTTCGAAAAACCCAAAAGGTATAAATTCAGAAGCACAAAGGCACTGGACAAAGTTACAGATACTGGCATATGTGCAGGAGTGTATGTTTGTGCTCATTTGCAAAACCCTTCACTGGTATGTGTTAATATGGCAGACAGATTTCGAAAGCCCCTACCACTTGTATTTGATCAGAATATTGCAGAGAATTGAGAATATTTGAACAACTGTACGATATTTTTATGCAAGCATCTTTTGCAGATAGAGATGCACGCACAAGGGCATTCATTGTGCTAAATCTAGCTGGGTCAGTGGCCACAGAAAGAGAGCGTTCATTTGTGTATGCCCTGCAGTATATGAAGGCGAAGGTGAAGACCACCATATTGTTGTGCAGGCTGAATCAAGAGAAGACCTAGAGTGTTTGAAGCGCAAGTTCAGAGAAATGTGCATCCCACAGATAAATATTACATTAGAGAAGCATTTGTTTGACATGAGGGATCAGAAACCATCGGCAACATTTGCAACTTATATAACTGACCTGAGAAACAATGCTAAGACGTGTCGGTGTGGTGACTTAAAAGATGAGTTGATAAAGGACAGGCTTGTGTGTGGTATTAACAGTGCTGCCGTGAGAAAGATTTTACTTCATGACAGTGATTTAACATTGAGCAAAGCCATAGAGATTTGCCAAATCCATGAAGTAACAGAAAAACACACAAGTATGGTTATGAGTGTCAAGAGCGTGGTTTCAGTTGGCTCCAGAGCAAATGTAGGTAGTATGCAACACGTGGAAAACAAAAGTAGGCCCAAGCACATGGCAACTACAAGGTTTCCAGGGAAGACGCGCAAGTTCTAAGAAAGGAGCTTGCTCCAGCTCAATGCAGTACAAGCATGAATCAGCAAAACCAAAGTCCAGCTTTATTGTTAATTGTCGCAATTGTGGTACAAATTATGAGTCTAAAAGAGAGAAGTGCTTACATTTGGTCAGCAATGTTACAAGTGTAAAAAAAAAAAAGGAACCATTTCCAAAAGTTTTGTAAATCAAGTAAGCCTCACAGTTGTAAAGAAAGGTCACACAAAGAAGCAAGTTGATCAAGTAGAGCCAAAGCAAACACCTTTCTATGTAGATGGTATATCAGTGCTTGATGGAAGAGTTGAAACAGTGAATTTATTAACAAGAAGCAGTGTTTTGTACTGTCTGGATTAATTGGAAATCCACAGAGCTTAAAGTAGACACTGGTTCAAAGTGTAATGTTATATCACCAGACACATTTACTAAAGTGAGAACTAATGAACAACTCAATGTAGCCAGTAGTGTGAGACTTGCTGCTTATGGAGATGAAGAAATTCAAACCGAAGGTTCGGTTATGATTTCATATTATTTGGCCAGGAACTCTTATAACTTGTTATTCTATGTAGTCTGAAGATCAATGCAATCTTTACTGGGTCTCAAAGGTAGTTTAAGAATGAATCTGCTTTCTTTTGCTAAAGAAGTCCATCATGTAAGTGCATTTCCAAGTTCTAATTTGTCTGAAGCCATTTTCTAAGAGTATGCTGATGTTTTCGATGACAAGTTAGGCAAACTTCCAGTTGTGTATTCCTTGAAGTTAGACCCAGAGGTCACTCCCATAGACCAGCAAAAAGAGGTCCTATAGCTGTGCAGGATAAACTAAGACTCAGTTGGATAAAATGCTGCAGCAAGGTGTGATTTGTCCAGTCACAGAACCAACTGACTGGGGGTCGTCCATGGTAGCAGCTCACAAAAACGCTCAGACAAAATCAGAGTATGCATTGACCTAAGGGATCTGAACAAAGCATTAGAGAGACCAGTGCACACAGTCGAAGTCACAGCCTTAATACCGAATGCCACTGTTTTCTCTGCCTTGGATGCAAAGAGTTCATTTTGGCAAGTGACGGTTGATCACAAATCTTCATTTTTAACTACTTTTGGTTCTCTGTTTGGCAGGTACAGATTCCTAAGGATGCCATTTGGAATAAATTCTGCAAGTAAAGTCTTTCAGCATGCAATGGAGCAAATTTTTTCGGATTATCCGTGAGCCATAATAGTAGATGATTTAATGGTTGGAGGCAATGGTGAAGCAGAGCATGACAGAAACCTCAAAAAAGTTCTAGGTATAGCTCGTGAAGTAGACTTGAAGCTCAATCCTCTGAAGTGCAAATTTAGACTTCCAGAAGTTACATATGTAGGTCATTTGTTCACGAGTACAGCTTGAGACCAGACCTGATCAAGCAAGCAGCTATTCTTGAGATCTCAGCACCAGATAATGTACAAGCTCAACAATGTTTTCTAGGCATGGTCAACTATTTAGGCATATTTATACCAGACTTCAGTGAGTTGACAGCACCGTTAAGAGAGCTAATGAGCAAAAGTGTTGCATGGTCATGGTTGGAACAGCACCAGAAGGCATTTGAAGACCTTAAGCAGAAAATTGCCACCCCACCTACCTTTAAGATACTATGATGTGAACAAACCCGTTTCTCTTTCCTGCAATGCTTCAAAATTTGGTCTTGGTGTAGTTATACTTCAAGAGGGCAGACTAGTAGCCTATACATCTCGAACACTAACCCAAACTGAGATGCAGTCTGCTCAGATTAAGAAGGAACTTTTGGCAATAGCATTTGTATGTTCTAAGTTTCCTCATTATATTTATGGTCGAGCTGTTCCGATTGAAACTGACCACCAACCTCTAGTTACTATTCTAAAGAAGCCTATGCATTCTGCTCCAGCGAGATTACAAAGAATGATGCTCAAATTGCAGAAGTACAATTTCAAAATGGTTTACATGAAAGGCAAATTGCGCTGTTTGATACTTTATCCAGATCGTCCAGAAATACGACAGAACAGCTTGACGCGTAGAATCTTGATTTTGGTGTGTTGTCACTGCGTAATTTTTCTACCACTATACTTGAGTTGAGAGAGATCACACTTAGACTGATTTTGCAGAAGCTCAATCACTACATTAATGTTGGATTGCTGTCACAGCAATCTAGTGTACCACCTGAAGTGCAAACCTATTTTCCGTACAGAGATGAATTGTTGATGGAAGATGGCATTATTTTCAAAGGTCCTAAAATTGTTGCTCCTGGTTCCTTGCAACAAAAATATATCCAGATTTTGCACTGTGGTCACCCTGGATCTGCATCCACCAAGAGAAGAGCGAGAGAATTAGTATTTTGGCCGTCCTTACCAAAAGACATTGATAAAGTACTTACTTTTGTCTTGTATGCAATAGTACTAGACTGTATTTACAAAGAGAACCACTTTAGCTAAGTCCAGTTCCTGAACTACCTTGGTCAGCAGTTGTAGCTGATATCTTTGAGTGGAACAATCAACACTACTTGGTTTGGTAGACTCTTATTCGAATTGGTTTCAGGCTGATCTACTGCCTAACCTAGCATCCACTGCTGTTATTACTAAGCTGAAACGTCATTTCTCAGTTCATGGTAGTCCACACAAAGTTCTTTCTGACAATGGTACTCAATTTACTAGCCATTTGTTTCAGAAATTTGCAAAATAATGTTTTTTTTGTACGTCACTAGTAGTTTTGAATATCCTCAGTCAAATGGTCTAGCTGAGTGTGTAGTGCAAAGTGCAAAGCAGTTACTTGAAAGGTCAAAGCGTGACAATACCGATGGGTTCTTGAATTTGCTTAATCTTAGAAACATAACCCGTGAAGATATTCTTGGCTCACCTGCTCAGGCTACTTTTCAGGCAAACTAGAACTACCCTACCCATTACCTCTAGTTTATTGAAGCCGAAACCTAAGAACAATAAAACCATCAAGGCTCAACTGGTCAAGAAGCATAATATCCAGAAATCTAGTTACAACAGATCGAGCAGATTACTTCATCCGTTGAGGGAAGGAGAGACTGTACGAATCCAGACAATGAAAGATTTTGATCGAATTGTTTAGATTACAGGCATCTGTGCCGAGCCAAGATCCTACCTGGTAGACTCAGAAGGTGTGGAATGTAGGAGGAACCGTAGACATCATCTTCCTGTACCAGAATCCTCATCACGATCATAACATTGTTTCTATGATGTAGACTTCAAATGTGAGTGAATCAGACACTGATTCCATACCAAAATGTATTCAAAATTCTGATTCCATTCCAAAAAATGTTCCAGACGTTCCACAGGTCAAATATTTTGCAGAGACCGTTCCAGCTGCTAAGACAGCCACGGTGGTGCAGCGGTTAGTGTTGTCCCCTCACAGCAAGAGGTTCTCCCGATCGATTCTCGGCTGGAGCGACTTCTGTGTGGAGTTTGCATGCCCTCCCCATGGTCGAGTGACGTTAGAGGCATGCAGGTAGGTGTGAGCGTAAATGGACGTGCCTTCATTGAAGGTTGGGCATCAGGCTGGCAACTCGGCACCGTAAAATCCAATGCCAATCATGAGTGGACCAGAGTTTCGCTGTGGCGACCCCTAACCGGGAAAAGTCGAAAGAAATACAGAAATACAGTTACAGCTGCTAAGTCTAATTCCCAGTTTTATGTCACACGATATGGACGAGTATCAAAGCCTATTGTGAAATACTCAGCAACATGGACTTGATTGTATATATCTGTATGTATATATATATATATATATATATATATATATATATATATATATATATATATATATACATACACATATATGTGTGTGTGCTTAATATTGTGTAATGCATGACAAAGAATTACCTGTGATTTCTGCATGCTAAATAGACTCATAGTGTTGTATGATCTGTTTCTCAGAAGGAGGATGCACATCTTAATGCAAGTGAAGTGTGCTGTGTCTTTAAGAAGCATGTCCAAGCTGTATGTGCATGTATAAATTCCAGACGTGCAATCCCTAGTGCCATTTTGTAAGAGCAGCCAGAGTGAGAGCATGCATGATTGCAGTTGTTAGTTAGTATCGAAGTTACTTAAGTTAAAGTCAGTAAAATTCTATAGTGATATGTTTGTATAAAATAAAGCTGCTTGAACAGAACCCACGAAGACTCTTCTGTTGTGTCCAAAGTAGTTTGAAGATCAGTGAAAACTGCAAATGCATAAAGCACACCTGAAAGTAAAAGAGATGTTTCAGTTACCCTGCTCCTGTGGTCAGTGAAATATAGCCTGGCTTTGTAAAGTAACTCTAATTTCCAGTGGGTTTTTTGGACAACAGCGCTGATGTTTTTAGTCTAATCTACAGTTGTTGTCTATGATGGCACCCAATAATGTGGTATGGATGACTAATTCTGTTTTGGTGGTGTTAGATGAGGATGTGTTTACTGAGCTTGTCAGTGTAGGAGGTATACTTGAGTTAAATGTGAACAGTTTTGTTTTTCTGTCTTTGGGTGTTTTTTATTACAAGCACTTTCTCTAGTTTTCATTAGTTGTTTTGTTTTTCATTTTAGCCAGGGTTCAGCTATCACTTTGACCAGCTTATATTGGAGAGGTGCCTGTTTTAAAATTTGCAGAAAGGAATTATGACAGCATTATCTAGTAGGAGTGTTTAGTGTGGTCCAGTTGAAAGTGTGTTCATTGAAATTGATAAGGTTTCTTACTCAGTTTAGGTGCTAGCCCTTGGTGATTTTTATACTGTCTCTGATTATGTAGGCTGAGTGGTGGTCACTTAGTTTATGAGGGAGTATTTAAGCCAGTTTTATTTTTTTATTGTTAGTGGATAGTGCTTGTAATACGGAAGGTTTTATCTTATCTTGTTGGACATTAAATTACTTGGGTTAGATTAAAGATTGATATTCAAATGGGAGGTGCTAGTGTCTTGACTGCTTAAAATAGAACTGGCCGTACCTTTGTTGGAGTCAAATGTGAGGAGACTGCTTTCTTCAGAAAGAAAAGGTATTGCACCATGAAATGCATGAAGTGTCGTGGGAAAGGTCTATATGTGTGGCTGAAACTGCTTCCTCTTTGGAAAGGAGGAAAATGCTGTGATATGAAGTGTGGGAATTCAGCCAAGGAAAGAGTTACAGGCTGTGTTTGTGTAAAAAAAACAGAACTCACGTTGAAGTCCAGCAGTAGTTAGATTGAATACTTAAGTGCTTTTATCACATCTGTTATCTTCACTGAGTGAAAGTAACTCTTGCACTGAAGTTTTGATTCAAAGAGACTGTGTAAATAATTAACATTTTGTTGTTTGATATACTTGTCAAATATTCATTTTTTTGTTCCTTAGGAGTCTATGCATTTGCATTCTGAGCTAATATCACTACAAAAAAAAGTCATATTAACTCTAACAAGGGATGGTAGTAACACTGTGGTGTGCATGTATGTAATTCTGGGCACTTGCTGCCCTGCCCTGGTGTCTTGTCTGGCACCAACATGTTAACGTGCAACTTAAGCTGCTCTAAGTATGACTTCTGTAATACCTCATATAACCCAGGAATGGGAAGGCACAGACACAGTTTCAGTATTTCCCTTCCAGCAGGCTGCTAGTTCCATCCATGGAACGCCTTGCCAGTGTGCGGTGAAATCCTGCATTTCCTAACGGGTATCCAGATGTAGCTGCCTTGTTTTGGACTGAAAAATTTTTGTGAGTAGTTAGCACATACTTCTATAAACAGTATGTCAGCCTTTTAGACACTTGTCCTTTTTACATTAATCTCATCAAGGCTTGCTGTGTTTGAATATCCATTACAGGCTGGATGTGCAGGTCTTTTGACCTAAAAATATAATCCCCCTTTTTCTCTACACACGTGCATTCTAAATTTGCATATGTGTCATGATACATGACTGTATAGTTTAGTTTATTTTATAACTGAATAAATGGCTGGACTGCAGACTATTTTCAGCCATACACTGGACCAGAAGGTGCATACTGTACAGCATAAAATCCAGTGAAATAACCATCTTAATTTCCTTCAAATGAATTATTCTACAGAGAAATAAGTGTAATTTATATATACTGGCACTAGACATTCAATTCTTAAAACAGTGAGAGTGTATGAGTAATATCAGGTCACATGAGGGAATCTGAGAAATATTTATATTCTGGTTCAAGGCTCCAGAGAGCACCCCTGCAGTACCAGGCTACAACTCTTAGCACACTTTTCGGCCACCAAACCAAGACCGAAACACTAAAGGTGGAGGAGTGTCCATATTCACCAAGGATATTCACACCTCCAGTCTAGTTGCCCAGCAAAATACATCTGAAATTCTCCAGGTGCAACTAACACTAGGTAAGACTGCAATCCAAATTGTAGCTTACTACAGATCCCCCACCATGCCCCAAGATTTTCACTACACCTTTCTAAACATACTGGAAAATATTAAGATACAACCAAACACCCTAATACTGGGTGATTTCAACTACCCTGCCATTAACTGGGGAAACTACTTGGGTAACGACACCTTTTCCCAACGGTTCTTGGAATTCTTAAATTCCAGCGCCCTGGATCAACTAATCTATTGCCCTACCAGGGGCTCCAATATTCTACACCTGGTCATTACCAACATGGGAGATAGATGCTCCACACCAGTGGTCACCACCTCATTGGTCAGGTCTGACCATAAGCTAATCACCCTTGACATCCACATACCCCTCCTACCCCCCAGTAAGGAAACCTCTGTAAAAAAAACTCCTTCAAAGCCAACTTCATGCTACTCAAGTCAGAAGTGACAAACTTCATGACAACCATGCAGACAGGGGCTGAAAGTTCGACTGCTGAATCCTACACTAAGTCACTGTACGAGCACATCCACTCATGCATTAATCGTGCCATCCCAAATAGAACCAAGATGTTCTCCTCCAAAAAATGGAAGCCAATCTGGTGGTCCCCTGCCATAAACAAACTATACAACAGAAGGAAGAAACTGCTGCAGAAAAGAGGAAAATCCCAGGATGCAAAAAACTCCCTTACCAGCCTCAGTAAAAAGCTGAGATCCCTCATAAAATCCTCCAAAGCTAGTTACGAAAATAAAATTCCCAAAGATTCCAAAGACAACCAGAAGGCATTCTATAGTTATGTCAAGAATCTAAATGGCAATTCTCAGATCTGCTCTGAGCTACAACAGAATGGCATTAAATATGCTGATCCCAAGGATATTGCCAATATCCTGGCAGATCGATTTAGTGCCAACTTCTCCCCCCCTCTCACCCCCTAAAAGGCCCATCTCAGTACCAAAAGATTGCCAAATTCTGGTAATCACGGCCACACAGGTAGAAACCGCACTCTCCAAAGCTAAGAATACAGCATCCAAGATGACATCCCGGGCTGTGTACTACATGAACTACAAAATGAACTGGCACCTCACCTAAGTGTCATGTTTAATCATAGCCTCACCTCAGACTTTGTGCCCAATGAGTGGCGCACAGCTACAGTTATCCCACTCCACAAGGGGGATCCAACTTGGATCCCGGGAACTACCATCCCACCAGTCTGACGAGCCTGATCTGCAAGGGCATGGAACGCATTATCATGGAACTTGTAAACAAAGACATTGGCAACCTTCAAACACTGGACCCCACCCAGTTTGGGTTTGTGAAGGGCCGATCTTGTCTCCTGAACCTGATTTATTTCTTCGAATCAGTCTCCAGAGCTGTGGACGAGGATAAGGCGGTCCACACAGCCTATCTGGACCTCGCCAAGGCCTTCGACACCATCCCCCACTCTGGAATCATAGATAAATTTACTAGGCTGGGCATAAATCCCTACATCACTCGATGGGTTGCCAACTTGGTTACTGACAGAACCCAGACTGTAAAAGTAGCCGACTCCAAATCCAGCTCCCGACAAGTGGAGTACCTCAGGGTTCAGTCCTGGGACCACTCTTGTTTGGCATCTACTTCTCTGAAGTATAGGCCAACACTAAGGGACTCTGGCTAAAGTTCGCAGATGACTGCAAACTGGGAGCCATTATTGAATCCCCAAATGATGTGGATATTCTACAAAAGGGCCTTACAGAAACAGATGCTTGGTGCCAGAGCCATGGGCTCAAGCTTAATGCCAAGAAATGTATAGTTATCCCCTCTGGGGAAAAAACATGTACCCATGAATTACCACACAGGTGGCAGTACACTAAACATAAAGTGTGATGAGAGACTTAGGGACACAGGTGGACAGTGGTCTCACCTTCGCTAACCACATCGCCACAACAGTCAGGAAATCCTTCTATGTGGCACACCTTATCAGTAAGGGCTTTTCATCCAGAAAAAAAGGAGGTCATTGTCCCACTGTACTCATCCCTCATTAGACCCATTATAGAGTACATTGCCCTGTTTGGTATGTACCTCACAAGACATCTGCAACAGCTGGAAAGGCTGCAGAAATACCTCACTAAAAGAATCACAGACCTAAAGCAGATGCCCTATGCTGACCATCTAAAAAAACTCCAGCTATACTCTGTGGCATATCGTCTTCTCAGAGGCGATTTCTGCTTAACATACAAGGCGATGTCAAACCCTGAGCTGTTGGACATGCTCCACTTAAAGAAATCCCAATCCCTCAGAGCCACACGCTCCAGGGATCTAAACCTTGTCATCACAATGAACAAAACAAGCTGGAGGGATAGGTTACTGACGAAGAGACTCCCCATACTCTGGAAGCTCAGACAAGCTCCACGTGGGTTTACAGAGTGGTCCTAGCAGCAGGGAACTCAGAAAAGCGACTACCTTCTGGATTTAAGTATCTTTGCTTTTTTTTCACTTGAAATAGCTTCTGTAGCTTACCTTGAATTAGCCAGAAATGTTTTTTAACTGATTGCTGCATTATTTTAAAATCTGCACTTAAAGTTACATTTTAGTCGAATTTGATCGAAAGTTTGCTTGTTTGTTTGTTTAATTTAACTGTGGAGGCTGCCCACTAAAGTGTGCTAGCCTGTGTAACTAATTTATCACTGTTTCTGCATTTTCTGTGTGTTTCTACCAAAAACAAAAACAAAAAATAATCCTTGTTTTCCCGCCTTCCTCGACTAGTTTAGACCAGTTTGCAGGCATTGCTGTATTCTGGGCTGTGGTGTAGTTCCTGTGTTGTCCATTACCTTACTTGGATAGAAGGAAGTTTCTTTGCTCACCAGTGGGAGTGGGGAGCCTTGAGCAGCCTACCTGTCCTTGGGGAAGTGACCTCAGCACAAGAAGCTGTAGTAATTGGTTGTTTGGGACCATTTCTAGCTCTTTTGTAGTTCACTGTTTAAAATCCGCCTCTGGGCGTGTTTTCTGGCTATACTGCTCAGACAAGCTCCACGTGGGTTTACAGAGTGGTCCTAGCAGCAGGGAACTCAGAAAAGCGACTACCTTCTGGATTTAAGTATCTTTGCTTTTTTTTCACTTGAAATAGCTTCTGTAGCTTACCTTGAACTAGCCTGAACTGTTTTTTAACTGATTGCTGCATTATTTTAAAATCTGCACTTAGTTACATTTTAGTCGAATTTGATCGAAACTTTGCTTGTTTGTTTGTTTAATTTAACTGTGGAGGCTGCCCACTAAAGTGTGCTAGCCTGTGTTAACTAATTTATCATTGTTTCTGCATTTTCTGTGTGTTTCTACCAAAAAAAACAAAAAAAAACAAAAAAGTAATCCTTGTTTTCCCGCCTTCCTCAACTAGTTTAGACCAGTTTACAGGCATTGCTGTATTCTGGGCTGTGGTGTAGTTCCTGTGTTGTCCATTACCTTACTTGGATAGAAGGAAGTTTCTTTGCTCACCAGTGGGAGTGGGGAGCCTAGAGCAGCCTACCTGTCCTTGGGGGAAGTGACCTCAGCATGAGAAGCTGTAGTAATTGGTTGTTTGGGACCATTTCTAGCTCTTTTGCAGTTCACTGTTTAAAATCTGCCTCTGGGCGTTTTTTTCTGGCTATACTGCTCAGACAAGCTCCACGTGGGTTTACAGAGTGGTCCTAGCAGCATGGAACTCAGAAAAACGACTACCTTCTGGATTTAAGTATCTTTGCTTTTTTTTCACTTGAAATAGCTTCTGTAGCTTACCTTGAACTAGCCTGAACTGTTTTTTAACTGATTGCTGCATTATTTTAAAATCTGCACTTAAAGTTACATTTTAGTCGAATTTGATCGAAAGTTTGCTGGTTTGTTTGTTTAATTTAACTGTGGAGGCTGCCCACTAAAGTGTGCTAGCCTGTGTAACTAATTTATCACTGTTTCTGCATTTTCTGTGTGTTTCTACCAAAAAAAACAAAAAAATAATCCTTGTTTTCCAGCCTTCCTCGACTAGTTTAGACAAGTTTACAGGCATTGCTGTATTCTGGGCTGTGGTGTAGTTCCTGTGTTGTCCATTACCTTACTTGGATAGAAGGAAGTTTCTTTGCTCACCGGTGGGAGTGGGGAGCCTTGAGCAGCCTACCTGTCCTTGGGGGAAGTGACCTCAGCACAAGAAGCTGTAGTAATTGGTTGTTTGGGACCATTTCTAGCTCTTTTGTAGTTCACTGTTTAAAATCCGCCTCTGGGCATTTTTTTCTGGCTATACTGCTCAGACAAGCTCCACGTGGGTTTACAGAGTGGTCCTAGCAGCAGGGAACTCAGAAAAGTGACTACCTTCTGGATTTAAGTATCTTTGCTTTTTTTCACTTGAAATAGCTTCTGTAGCTTACCTTGAACTAGCCTGAACTGTTTTTAACTGATTGCTGCATTATTTTAAAATCTGCACTTAGTTACATTTTAGTCGAATTTGATCGAAAGTTTGCTTGTTTGTTTGTTTAATTTAACTGTGGAGGCTGCCCACTAAAGTGGGCTAGCCTGTGTAACTAATTTATCACTGTTTCTGCATTTTCTGTGTGTTTCTACCAAAAAAACAAAAAAATAAAAAAAAATAATCCTTGTTTTCCCGCCTTCCTCGACTAGTTTAGACCAGTTTACAGGCATTGCTGTATTCTGGGCTGTGGTGTAGTTCCTGTGTTGTCCATTACCTTACTTGGATAGAAGGAAGTTTCTTTGCTCACCAGTGGGAGTGGGGAGCCTTGAGCAGCCTACCTGTCCTTGGGGGAAGTGACCTCAGCACAAGAAGCTGTAGTAATTGGTTGTTTGGGACCATTTCTAGCTCTTTTGTAGTTCACTGTTTAAAATCCGCATTTTCACGGCTTTATGTGATATGCATAAGCGCCGGTTAAACAAGGTTAAACATTTTCTGGCTCCGCCAAGTCTGCTCTTCAAATTTTCCCTTAAGGAAGCTCTACTCTTAGTATAACCAGACTACTCACTGTAGTATAAGCCTAGCACTTGTTCTCAATACTTCTCTACTAAGTAAGCACTCTCGTACTAAGTAAAGCACTACATCTACTTACCACCCCTGTGAATATCCACTTCCCTTAAAGGTATACCACTCCCTTATACTGTTCTAGCATGTCGAGTGGTAGATTACTGGCATCGTCTCCAGTTCAGCTGGTCAATCTGGGTATCTTGAGACAATGCTACAATTGTCTCATGTACACAGACAACCCTCTCCTCCTCCCAACAAACACAAATACATGTGAGAGATGCAACTATATAGCCAAACTGGAGGCTGAACTCTCTCAACTCAGGGCTGGCATGACCAGACAGGAGGAGATGGCAACCACACACACAACAATCCCAGTCCCACATAGACCTAACACAACTGCAAACCAAACACATAAAAACACAAAGACATACTCGGAGGCTCTAACAAAAAACTTACCAAAACAACAGAGGCTCCCAAAGCAGACATCCAAAAATCCACCAACTCAAAACAAAACACATGCAACACATACTTCAATAAATCAGTGTGTCGACCAATCGCAGCCCTTAAGGCCAAACACCTTGCCTGATACACTAGTAATAGGTGACTCCATAGTCAGACACACTGATGTCCCACTGACCAGGCTGAACAAGGAGAGGGTGACTGTGAGCTGTCTGTCGGGAGCTAGGATCCGCCACATAACACACGCACTCAGGTCACTCCAAAGCAAGTACAAATATGACTCCGTCATTGTCCATGCTGGTGTGAATGACCTGAGACGTACCTCCTTGGACTACATGAAAAGAGACATAGAGGAGCTCTCCGATTATGTAGCCCAGGCTGGTATGACCCTGACCCTGAGCAGCATCTTGCCCTCACCAAGAATGATACCACAATACAAAGACAAGATGATCAGCTTTAACAATTGGCTCAAGTACTGGTGTCATTCTAAGGGGATCCAATGTCTGTCTGCCTGGGATGATATGTTGGACAAGCCACGCTGCTTGAGGGATGGCTTACACCTGTCACCACTGGGCTTCCGGATATTGGCTAAGGCTCTTGCCACCCCCATAGTGCCTTTTTTAGGCAAGGCTCAAAAGACAAATCCACCTCCTTAGAAAACAAAAATGGAAAAAAACTAAGGGTAATGTTGCTCAACGCCAGAAGTCTAAATCTCAAGATGCAGGCACTTGATGCACTCCTCAGCATGGTGAACATCGACATCTGTGCAGTAACTGAAACCTGGTTCAAGGCTCCTGAGAGCACCCCAGCGCTACCAGGCTATACCTCGTATCATGCTTTTCGCCCCAAACCCGGGCCGAACCACAAAGGGAGAGGGAGTGTCCATATTCATAAAGGACACCCACACCTCCAGGTTAGTAGCAACACATGAAGCATCAGAGACCATACAGGTGCAACTAACCATAGGCAAAACTGCTATACAACTGGTAGCATGTTACAGACCACCCTCCCAATCTCAAGAGCCCCACTCAGCCTTCCTGAAGACATTGGAGGATATGAATGTATCACAAAATACCATCATACTGGGAGACTTCAACTACCCAAACATAGATTGGGTACATTATTCTAGCCCTAATACCCTAGCCCAAAGGTTCCTGGAATTCATAAATTCAAATGCACTGGAACAACTAGTCACCTCTCCCACTAGGGAGATAATATACTAGACCTGATCATCACAAACATGGGGACAAAATGCTCCACACCGGAAGTATACCCATCACTAGTGAGATCTGACCACAAACTAATCACCCTGGATATACATATCCCACCTCCACCCCCAGCACAAAAGACCACAGTGAAAAACTTCTCAAAAGCAGACTTCACTCTTCTTAAGACTGAGATGGTATCCTTTAAGCCCACTGTGCCAGTGGATACCACATCCCACAATGCCGAATCCTTCACAAATGCTTTCCATGGACATCTCCAAGAATGCATGGATCATGCAATCCCAAACAAATCCAAGTCCCTCTCCACCAAATGTAAGCGTCCTGTCTGGTGGACCTCAGCCATAAACAAATTGTATAACAAAAGAAGGAAGCTACTGCACGTCAGAGCAAAATCCCATGAAGGGAAGACATCTCTGATCAACATTAGCAGAAAACTACGTTTTCTCATAAAAACATCCAAGGCAAACTTTGAGAGAAAAATCGCTAAGGACACTAAAGATAACCACAAAGCCTTCTTCAGCTATGTTAGAAACCTGGGTGGAAACCCTCAGATATGCTCAGAGTTGGTTCACAACAACAAAATATACACTGAACCCACAGATATTGCCAACATTCTGGCTGACAGGTTCAGTGCAAATTTCTCCCCTCCTTCACCCCCAAAAGAAGAAATACTTATCCCAGCTGAATGTAATCTCCCTGTCATCTCAGATGTCCAAGTGAGAACCGCCCTAAACAAAGCAAAAACACAGCATCAATGGGACCTGGCGGTATCCCGGTGCGTGTTACGTGAACTCAAGAGGAGCTAAACCCACACATAAAAATGCTATTTAACCTTAGCCTTACTTGGGATATGTACCTGAACACTGGCGTACAGCAACAGTGGTCCCACTCCACAAGGGGTGCCTCTACAGACCCTGGAAACTACCGCCCCATAAGCTTAACTAGCCTGGTCTGCAAAGCTATGGAAAGAATCATTATGGAACTCATAAACAGAGACATAGGGGACCTACAGACACTTGACCCCACCCAGTTCGGCTTTGTAAAGGGCAGATCCTGCCTTTTAAACCTGGTTGACTTTTTCGAAACAGTCACTAGAGCCATTGATGAGGGCAAAGCAGTCCATACAGCATACCTGGACTTGGCTAAGGCCTTCGACACAATACCCCACTCAGGCATCATAGATAAGCTATAAACAGCTTAAAAGTAAACCCTTATGTCACTAGATGGGTTGCAAACTGGCTAAAGGACAGAACCCATAAAGTTAAAATCGCTGGAGCAATGTCAGACTCAAAGCCAGTCACAAGTGGTGTCCCACAGGGATCTGTCCTGGGACCCCTCTTGTTCGGCATTTATTTCTCAGATGTTAAAGCAAACATGGGAGGGCTGTGGCTGACAAAGTTCACAGATGACTGCAAACTAGGAGCCATAGTCGATACACCAGCAGACACACACATCCTACAAAAAGGCCTCACTGAAACGGACAACTGGTGCCGTAGTCATGGCCTTAAACTAAATGCCAAAAAATGTATAGTCATCCCTTTTGGAAAAAACAAAGTACCCACAAATTATCACATAGACAGCAACCCACTGAGTACGGAAAAGTAATCAGAGACCTAGGGACCCAAGTAGACAGCGACCTCTCATTTGACACCCACGTTGCCAAAGTGGTTAGAAAAACATTCTACCTTGCACATCTCATCATGAAGGGATTCACATCCAGATCCAAGGATGTCATTGTACCCCTATATTCCTCCCTCATCAGACCCATGATTGAGTACAATGCCCCATTTGGTATGTACCTCACCCGGCATTTGCAACAGCTGGAGAGACCACAAAGTACCTCACCAAAAGGATCAAGGGTCTCCAACATATGTCTTATTCTGCCAGACTAAAGAAACTTCAGCTCTATTCAGTAGCATACCGCCTGCTCAGAGGTGATCTCTGCCTGACGTACAAGGCCATGTCCAATCAGGATCTGATGAACATGCTTCACCTCAAAAAATCCAAATCCATCAGGACCACGAGAGCTAAAGACTTAAACCTCGGCACAAGTATGAATAGGACATGCTGGAGGGATAGATTCATAACCCAGAGGCTTCCCATGCTTTGGAACAGGATCCCAGTTCATATTAGGCAGAGCCCCTCACTGACTCTCTTCAAGAGAAATCTTGATGAGTGGATGGGAGATCGTAAGTTTACCCCAGGGGTCACATCTGTGTCACTGCTAGACAGGGGCACAGTAAACTAATTCTATTATATAAGGGGACCTTCATTGTGTCACTACTAGACAGAGGCACAGTATTCTAGATTTATTCTGTACATTTTTGTACCATTTCATGGGGTGGCAAAAGCCACATCACTATGGCTAGGCTTACAAATGCCCCAGGGCAGATAGCCTAGTACTATACTATGAAAGTATGAAACTATGAAACTATACATGTCAAGCAGAGCGCCTCCTTGGCCCTCTTCAAAAGGAACCTTGACGATTGGATGGGAGATAGGAAATTCACCCCAGGGATCACGTCAGTTGCCCTGCTAGACAGGGGTTCAGGGAAGTAAATATTGTGGGAAGAAATATCCAGGGAATTGTTGTGGCTAGGCTTGTATAGGCCCTAGGGCTGATAGCCTAGTACCAACCTATGAAATGTTGAAAACTGATATGAGTAAATTCAAAGACACAGCAGCACAAAGTCATTAAATTACCCTAAAGGTGTTCTCTTCACAGTAACTGCTGAGGAATAACTGAGCAATTGAATATTCACTGTCTTTTTAACATTTGCACTCATACTATTAGATTAATTTGATACAAAATTTAGCTAAAGTTTGCTAAGTTCTGACTTCCAGGTTATTTGTTAAACTTTTTAAAAAAAAGTCCTAACTTCAAAAGAGTGACTTGTAAGGGTGAGAGAGTGCACCTTGTTCATGTGTTGCTTTGTAATTCTAGGTTTTTGTTGTTAATTTATGAGCACCAGTTTGACAGTAATCCATAGACTCCAACTTTAATGGAATAGAAGCTGAAAGAAAGGCGGCTGTGGCAGTAAATGGTAACTTCTAGATCCTTTGTAGTGACAGACAATGGTGTTTCCTATAATGCGTAAGGGAACTACATTTGTCAGATCTTGTTAAAGGTAGTTTGGATGTACTTGTGCATTGGGAAGAGTAATAGGTTCATAGGTAGGTACTAGGCTATCGGCGCAAGGACCTAAGTAAGCCTAGTCAACAAGGTTCCCTGGCTTACGCCACCCAAGAAAGTTATTTTCCTGTGCCCCTGTTGAGCAGAGCCACAGAAGTGATCCCCGGGATGTATGTCCTATTTCCCATCAACTCATCAATATTTTTCATAAGTGCTAATGAGGAACTTTGCTTGACATAGATGGGTAGCTTGTTCCAGAGTATGGGAAGTCTCTGGGACAGGAATCTTTCCCTCTAGCATGTCCTGTTTATTGTGGTGACAAGGTTTAGGTCCCTAGAGTGTGTGTAGCTTGGAGGGATTGGGATTTCTTTAGGGGTAGCATGTCCAACAGCTCTGGGTTTGACATAGCTTTATATATTAGGCAGAGATCACCTCGGAGTTGACGATATGCAAAGGAGTAAAGCTGGAGTTCTTTGAGACGGTATGTGTAGGGCATCTGTTTGAGGCCAGTAACCCTCTTTTTGGGGTACTTCTGTGGCCTTTCCAGCTGCTGCAGATGCCTTGTGAGGTACATTCCAAAAGGGGCATTGTACTCTGTAATGGGTCTAATGTGTGTTGAGTAGAGGGGAACAATGACCTCTTTTTTTTCTGGATGAGAACCCTTTTGTGATGAGGTGTGCCATGTAGAAGGATTTCCTGACTACTGTGGTGATGTGATTATCAAAGGAGAGACTACTCTACACCTGGGTCCCAAGGTCTCTTATCACACATTCGGCATTAAGTAGACTGCCACCTATATGGTAGTTCATGGGTACAGAGTTTTTACCAAAGGGGTTGACAATGCACTTTTTGGCATTGAGCTTGAGGCCATGGCTCTGACACCAGGCATCTGTCTCAGTGAGGCCCTTCTGTAGATGTCCACATCATTTGGGGACTCGACTATGGGTCCTAGTTTGCAGTCATCTTCGAACTTCGTCAGCCAGATGCCTTCTGTGTTAGCCTGTACTTCAGAGAAGTAGATACCAAACAGGAGCGGTCCCAGGACTGAAGCCTGTGGTACCCCACTTGTCACTGGTTTGAAGTCAAATTTGGAGTCTGCAACTTTTACAGTGTGGGTTCTGTCAGTGAGCCAGTTGGCAACCCATCTTGTGACTTAGGGATTTATACCTAGTTTAGTGAGTTTAGCTATAATTCCAGAATGGGGGATGGTGTTGAAAGCCTTGGGGAGGTCAAGATAGGCTGTGTGAACCACCTTACCCTTGTCTATGGCTTTGGTGACTGCCTGAAAGAAGTCGATCAGGTTCCGGAGGCATGATCTGCCTTTCACAAACCCAAACTGGGTGGGGCCCAGAGTTTGGAGGTTACCTGTGTCTTTGTTTGAGTTCCATGATGATACATAATGCACTATAACTGGTAAAGGACACTGCAGTTTAGGGGGGGGGGGTCAGTGTTGGTGGTAACAGTTTTTCTAGCAATAGAAATTTGAAGATCGGATAATTTGTAACAGGTCTTGAACTGCCTAAAAACTCTAGCTGCGCAATATTCAGCTTTGAATTGAAAGGAATAGCCACATACCGGAGTATTTCTGAGAAACAAAAGTATTACCAGAATCATATATCTGTAATGGAAAGGTATCTTAAGCCTGTGTAGCCTACCAAAGGTCAGTAAAATGGTTTTGTTGTTAATAACTGTTGACTTCTTCCTATGTTATTGGTTTCAGAGACTGGTAAAAATGTGTTTAATGTATTTTTGTAACATAGAAGAGGTGTTATACATTTTCAGAATAAGCAGGTTGTCCACGGACATAGTAACATGAATGTTAGGAAGGACTAGGTAAGACTGTTAATGAGTAATTAAACTCGGATCAGTCCTAAGCCTGAATCCCATGGGAATCCAGCTTTACAATTGCTGTTATCAGTACATGTGGGCCCTGAAATAACCTGAAATGTGTTCTCTTACAGGGTGCTGTGGAGTCGTATAGTAAGATCATCACTGAAACCCAATTTTTTGATCATTTTAATGTGCAAAGAATGGGCTAATGATATAGATGTCATTTTGATTTCAACAAAATGCAGTAAGAACATCCCTCTCCATTTTGTATATCAGGTTTGTAATGCTGTAAATGGCTGTAAGAGTGTAAAAAGCATTTACTGAAAAGCACGTAGTCCATCTGTAAGAAGGCCATATTTGGTAACATAATCCTAAACTTGGCAGTAAGCGATCATCTCAAATAGCTTTGTGATGATGTACATAATAGTTACTGAGCAGTAGTCCTACAGAGTAATGGGGGGACATTAGGAAGGGTACATTATAGCTTGCTTGAATGGAGGCGGTGCATTATAGCTTCCTTGAGTGGAAGGATTCAGGGAAAACTGGAAAAGTTTGAATGTATATGCAAGGCAGATGGCTCTGCAGAGTTCTGCCATTTTGAGAATGACAGATATTTAAGGGCTTGTCAGCTTACTGAAAATTTATTATAAGAGTTTTTGTACCATATTTACAATTATTTCTGTGAAGCATAGGGGAGGGTAGAAACTAGAAGTTGTTGTTTGTCTTTCGGCTTTTCCCGTTTAGGGGTTGCCACAGCAGAACTCCGGTCCGCTAATGATTGGCAGTAGATTTTCACAAACGCCGAGGTGCCAGCTCAACGTTCAACCTTCAACGAAGACACGCCCATTTACGTGATTGATTTAATTAGAAAGCTAGCTGATGACAGATTATTCTGACGCAGGGATTCCATAGTCAAGATGTGATCTTTCATTAGGTTGACTAAGATGGGGTCTAAAATTCAACTGTCTTAGATAAATGATTTAAATAATGTTGATGGCTAGTTAATAGTCTTCCAGAACAGTATGAGGATAGCTTCCTGGTAGCATTTATTTCCATATGATCTGTACAGTCTTAAGATTGTTAGTAGCAATCCTGCATTGTCTTTTGATTTAAGAGAAGTTCTGGTATTTACTCAGATCTTTATTGCTGGTAAGTTTAGAGCCCTCTTCTTTATTTGTAGTGTAAGGAAAGATGTGAGCAAAAGGGTAGTTGCTTTCTCTCAACAGTCATTGTTTATAAGTAGTCCACCTTCAATTGGGAAATGCTGTTGAGAAAGGTATCAAAAGCAGAAACTGGATGATTTTTTCCTATATAGTGGACTCTGTTCAGTGATAACCAAGCTCAGTAACAGCAACATTTCTATGGTTTGAGGGAAAGATCTATGTATGATATAAGAAGGACTTGATTTTGCTTTTTGAATGACCAAAAAGAATCCACTTGACAGGGTCTGCTAGAAGCATTTGGAAGGATTACCACGCTGCTACAGCCATGCATTGTATCTGAGAAGGTAATATCTAGGAGAAAGCTATAGGCATGGTGAATTCTGAGATGATTTGCAAATGGTTATGGAGACACAGCAGTCTTGTCTTTTAGCTTTTTATTGGTCCCATCCAGTTTAGATTGAAATCCCCAGAAAAATGAGTTTGCTTTTACATCAGTATAATGCTGTATTTTAGTACTAGATGTTCCATGAAATTAACAGAAGAGGTTTTTTTTGTATTCTACCCCAGCAGTGAGTCTTGTGTCCTCCTTTGAGAGAGGGAGAGAGAGCTTGAACAATTAACTGGATAAATGCATCATCAACTCTTGTGTTATAGTTTGTTGTTTTTTTTTTTTTGTTGTTAAATTTATCTTGATATTTACTTTTTTCTTTAATAATAATAAAACACCCCTTCCCTACCTAATTGGACCTGGCCTGCTGTCAAGAGGCACTTGATAGTTTTGTTTTCAAACCATGATTCTGTTATAACTAGGATACCTTTAGTCTTCTCAGAAAAGCCATTGTTCTAGCAAGGACCATTTGTTCTTGATTGTTTTGAAACTATTGCTGTTTGGTATGTATTAAATCTCAGAGAGGGCATTTGAAGTCGGCAGTCATTCTTCCTTCCGTGTTACTACTGCATGATCTGAAGTCAGCGATAGCATTATTCTCAGTTCTCTTATCTGGGAGACACTAGCTATTCAAATGTATGGATGTTTGTTCTGAAAAGTGTGTTCTAAATAATGGGTAGTATCCTTGGACCTAGGATTATTCTGCTTTGTAGCAGTCTATTCTACCCAGTTTGTATGCTTCTTTTATTGTCCCTCATAACTATAATCTCATCTCTACAAACAGGAGCCTGAGCTTCCATCCTGTGATTTTCTGCACCAGTTTAATTTAAATCTTCCTTAAAGCCCCTAAAGGAAATACAAAGTTGGTGCAGAATTTGTTGCCAGACAGCATTAACGAGAACAAGTCTGTCTTTTTACCAACCCAGACCCATTTACTTGTAAATGGAGATGTTCTTTGTGTTTCACTGTTGCAGTCATCACATTTGGGTTATCTGCTTGCAGTAGCCCTCAGTCGGCCTATTTATCAAAGTCTTGGGTCCTGCGTCGGTTTCTGTCTCATCTTCCATGACGTCAGGTAGTCAGGGGTATATAGCATGCAGCCGACACCATTACATCAGTCTTTCTTGCCGTGCGGTGCCCAAAGCGGAAGCATTTCACAACTGCCGGTCGGCCGACTCCTGAAAATTTCGTTTTCGAGTTTCAGAACCGAAGTCTTCAACTAAGCTAAGTACCCTGTTGGGGAAACCTTTTCTTGCTCTAAACCGATTTCAGTAAAACTCAATAATTGTATTTCTTGAGGAAAGCAAATACCTCATAAAGATTTTCATTCGTACTGTATTCCTTGCCTATGCCCTGACCACGACGTACCTCGCTGTCGGTTTTGTGCCTTATTTAAACAACAAACTATTTGTCATCGGTATATTTACGCTTCTAAATATTTTGGTACTCTGTTCAATTACCCAGATATGGCTTCGATAAGCCACCCAACTACCGACATTCTGAAAAAACGCAAAGATAAAGACAGAGACAGACCGCCTAGGTCCAAAGCTGCCAACGACACTTCTCCTAAACTAGTCGCCAGTTTGCCGGTACTCAATGAGGTGCTTTCGCAGCCCCTGATACTCGCAACTTCAGATTCGCAGGCCTCTACTGAGACCCATTCAGAGTCTGGTATGCCGCGAGATGCTTCATCTGTGGAACCTATGGATGTCTCTACCTTGGATGGGTCCGGAGCCGCTGTGCAGGCACCGGCTTCTGAGGGTGTATTCAGGCCTACTGACTTGCATATTAAACCGACGCCATCTTCTTCTTCAAAGCCTAAAACTTGATCCATGTCTAGAATACCGACGCCCAGACCGCATGATAAGAATGGCTGAAGACCTTATTACTTTAATCAGGGGAAGACAACCTTCCCCCTCTAAGAGACCTAGGACTGAGTTTGCTTATGATTCTTCTGATCAGGATTCTGAAATTTCTGTTTCCTCTGATGACCAGGATTTACCTTTATCTACCTATGACGATTCTGATGCAGAGGACTCTATTCCCTCTGCTTCCCCTCCAGAGGATTTCTCTTTTGGTGAAACCTTTCATACTCTTAGGGAGCATTTTTGCTGGGAAAGCCAGGATTACTCTGACTCTAAAAAAAGGCTTAGGGATTTCCTACTCCTGCCCCAATACAGGCATTTAGCTATCCCCCCTGTACTGGACATTGTTGTTGATGCCTTTTCGGAATCTAGCGTGACCCCTGACTCCTTACCTCCTGCTCCTAGAAAACCAGATAGATATTACCAGGTTCCTGACTCTCACAAGTCCCTTTTTAAAAATCCTACTGCGGATCCTGAGACCATTTCACAGGGACCCAAGGGCATTAAGGCTACTACTGCCAAAAATCCTACCCCCTCTGATAGAGATTCCAGGGCGCTGGATAGATGGGGTAAGAAGGTATACGGTTTACTATTAGATTTTCAAAGTGAACTCCGTCGACTGCACTTTTGTCAAACACGGAAGTTCAAAAATGGTAATATCGAACACCAAAAGCCAACCTAGGAACGGTTTTAACATGGGTCGAGATAGGTGTTCAGTGTTGCCGAACTACAAACCTCTCCCCTATCTCGACCCATGTTAAAACCCATTCCTAGGTTGGCTTTTGGTGTTCGATATTACCGCTTTCGAACTTCTGTGTTCCACAACAGTGCAGTCGACGGAGTTCGCTTCAAAAATCTAATAGTAAACCAGGTATACACTTCTGCAACCTTGACCATTAGGGCCTTAAACTGCCAGTTTCATATGTTAAAGTATCCGCAGCATATTATTGGATTGCTTAAACAGAAAATGATGTTGATTCCTGACTGTGCTGAAAATAAAGATTTACAGGATTTAATGCATTCTGCTGAACAAGTTGGAATACATACTTTGCAATGTGGTTTTGATTCACTAGAGGCATCTTGCCAGGCTGCTGTCACTGGGTCTGTACTTATAAGGCATGCTTGGCTTAAGGAGCAATCTTTGCCAGATCATGTTAAAGCTAAATTGCTGGATGCTCCCTTAAACCAGGACTGCCTCTTTGGCAACAAAGCAGAAGAAGTACTTAAAAATATGGAGGAAAAAGCTAAATCTATACAGACTGTTAAAGATTTCCTGCAAGTACAGCCTTCCAGATTTAGTAGGCATTGGCCCTCTAAGAATTGGTCCTTTCCTGCCTCTTCCCAGCCTTGTCAGTCCAAACCCAGAACCAGCAGAACACTTAGGCTTCAGTCCCAAGGTACGCACAGGACTAAGCAGTGGGGGGCTCCCACTTCCAAAGCAGAGAGTAGTAAGACTCCCCCCTATGGTAAACTGTCTCAATGACTTAACTTTAATACTTCCATGCCCTGCACAACTGACTGCTCCTTTAGGGGGAAAGATTGCCCTGCAGACAAAAAAATTGGGAACTCGTTACCCAGGACAAATGGGTTTTAAATATAGTTTTCCAAGGATACAGATTCCACTTCCACACCATACCAACCCCAAAGAGTTAGCCAAATCTACCCCCAAATCAGTGGGCAGAGGCTCAAAAGCAAGTTCACTCTCTCAAGTATCAGGGCTATTCAGACTGTCCCAGTAGAGGAAAGAGGGCAAGGTTTTTAGTCAAGACTTTTCCTGGTGCCCAGAAAGGACAACTCCTGGTGTCCTATCCTGGACCTCTCTATCCTAAACACATTTTTGGTGATCCCAAAATTCAAGATGCCAACTCTTCACCAGTTGCTTCCTATGCTAGGCAAGGATGCCTGGTTGACAACACTGGATTTAAAGGAAGCCTACCTGCACATCCCAATCAGGGAATCTTGCAGAAGTTACCTATGCTTCAAAGCAGGCTACATGCACTATCAGTTCTCTGCACTGCCCTTTGGCTTATCTACTTCTCCCAGGGTATTCACAAAGTGCCTAGCTCCAGTCATTGCATTTTGCAGGCAAAAAAATATTCAAATATACCCATACCTTGCCTAATTCAGGCAGAAAGCCAGGACACACTCTTGACTCATCTGGCATTTGTACAGGAATTGCTAACTTCTCTGGGGTACACCATAAACGAAAAGAAATCACATCGTGTACCGTGCCAACAAATTGTATTCCTGGGAGCAAGCTTGAACACAACTTCCCAGATGGCTTTCCTCACACCAGAGAAACAAGTTCATTTGACAGCCTACTTCAAACTACTGGCCACAAAGACCCAGTTATCTGCAAGGAAAATATTGCAAGCCGTGGGGTTCATGGCCTCCTGCATTCTCCTAATTCCATATGCAAGATTGCATATGAGGAAACTACAATGGTATCAAAAAGCTTGTGGTGTCAACATTCTCAGCATCTAGAAGCAATGCTTCCTATCATACCTTGCCTACAGATAGAGTTCCTTTGGTGGGCAGAGGCCTACCACCAAAACAAGGGACTGCCTTTCACTCTACCCCCTGCCACCCAAACCCTAACAACATACGCATCAGACTATGCATGGGGGGCTCACTTGGCAGGGAAGTGCATTCAAGACAAATGGAACCCAAGTCAAATGCACCTGCATATCGATCAAAAAGAAATGTTAGCTGTACAGAATGCTCTGACAGCCTTCAAGGACCACATTCTTTCAGGACAATTAATGGTAAAGATGGACAACTCCACTGTTATGTGGTACATAAACAAGCGGGGGGAACCCACTCATACCCTCTCTGCAGACTAGCCATGGCTGTGTGGAACACAGCCTTGAGCTACCAAGTGCACCTACAGGCTCAATTCCTGCCAAGAAAGCTAAATACACTGGCAGACAAACTAAGCAGAAATCTCATGGACGCACACGAGTGGAAACTGGAACCAAAGATATTCAGTATATGTTGAGAAAAAAATGAGGGAGCCCAGAGATAGAACTGTTTGCCTCCCCCCAGAACTACCAATTGGAGAAATTCTGTACAAGGACTCCCTACAAACAAGCTTGGAAAGTGGATGCCCTGTCCTTCACCTGGTCAAACCTATCTGTTTGTGCCTTTCCTCCTCTGCCTCTCCTCTCCAAGGTACTACTAAAGATCAAACAGGACAAACCAAGGACGATACTGATTGCACAGACTGGCCACGCCAACAGTGGTATCCCCTCTTGCACAGTGTGTCACTGCTGGCACCATGGCACCTGCCTCAGACCCCTACCCTGCTGTCCCAGCAGGAGGGCCAGATTCTGCACCCTCAGCTTCAACACCTGAACCTGGCAGCCTGGCTAATTACCATCCCTCAGTAAGCAAGTGTCTGATGTCATTCTGGAGGCAAGGAGGCCTAGTACTAGAAAATCTTATGCTGAAAAATGGAAAAGATTCTGTTCTTGAACCAAACTCGGGATGGACACAGCAGTGCCCAATTTATCTCAGATTCTTCAATACTTAACTGAGATGTTTCACAAGGCCTTTCCTTTTCCTCCATCAAAATTCATGCCTCAGCCATTTCAGCTCATTACAACACAGAACCACCTCTCTTCTGTCATCCACTGCTGAAGCAGTTCCTCAGAGGGGCTAAAGACTTAAGACCACACAGGAGAGCCCCAACTCTAGCCTGGGACCTTAACTTTGTATTAGAAAAACTCACTCTACCTCCTTTTGAGCCAACTGCAAATGCAGAGTTTAAATTCCTTTCTTGGAAAACAACCTTCCTTTTAGCTATCACTTCAGCAAGAAGGGTGTCTGAATTACAGGCCCTTATGGCAGTGGAGCCTTTCATCATCTTTTATGTGGACAGGGTGTCCCTCATGACCAATCCCTCCTTGATGCCCAAGGTGGTATCCAGTGTGGCTCTTAATCAATCCATTCATTTGCCAACCTTCTTTTCTAATCCACAGAACAAAGGGGAACGTATACTGCACTCCTTAGATGTGCACAGACAACTTAGATTTTACTTGGACAGGACTAAACCAGGAAATCTGAACAGCTGCTGGTTGCATTTGCTGCAGGGGCAGAGGGGAAGGCCATTTCAAAGCAAACCATTTCTAAATGGATAGGCCATTGCATTAATTTCTGCTGTAAACACCATGGAAAACCTACCCCAAAGGGGGATAAACCAGGGCTGCATCTACCTCTACAGCCTTTCTCAGAGGTGTCCCTACCAAGGACATCCTTGAAGCTGCTACCTGGAGTTCTGTACATACCTTCATCAAGCATTACCATTTGCCAATTTTCCCTAAATCCAGAGCTGGCTTTGCCACTGCAGTCTTGCAGGTTCTTATAGCTGGTCCTAATGCTATCTACTTTCCTCCTCCCATCCTTCAGTTTGGGAATGTACCCAAATGTGATGACTGCAACAGTGAAACACGAAGAACATAGTACAGTTGTGTACACTTACCATAAATGTAGATGTTCGAGTGTATTCACTGTTGCAGTCCTGGTTGAGCCTCCCTCCAGCCCCCTGACTTCTTTTGGCTATACCTCTATTCTCGTTTACTATGCTTAAAACTTTTTGGCGTATTTGCTTTTTTGTTGGAGTTGTAACCTTGTATATATAATTGCTTCCCATTATGGGGGCACCTGACATCTGGGGGAAGAAAAACTGATGTAATGGCATCGGCTGCATGCTTTATACCCCTGACTACCTGACATCATGGAGGATGACATAGCAACCAACGCAGGACCCAAAACTTTGATAATCAGGCCAACTGAGGGCTACTGCAAGCAGATAACCCAAATATGACTGCAACAGTGAATACACTCGAACATCTACATTTATGGTAAGTGTACACAACTGTACTTTCCGTCCCCATAATGATTGTCAGTTTCTCTCTTAGCAATACTTCGTACTGAGGCAGTTGTCTCTGAATCTTTAACTTTCTTTATTTTCTGATATGAGATTCTGGTTTTCTATATTAATGTTACCCTTGGGCCATGCATCTCACTCTAACATTTCTATAGCTTTTGAACAGTTTACTTCATTCTCATTTTTGTTATCATATTCCTTGCCAGTTTTCTTCCCCACCATCATTTTTAACTTTCAGATTGTTTGCCCCCCTCCAGTAGTTTTCCCTGTTTGTTTTCCATAAATTTGTAGGAGTTTCTTAGCACTGAAGTGATCCTATCCAGTTAGGTGGTCTAGTGATGTAAACCACATAAAACCTTTAGCTATGCCCCTCAGGAACTGTTTACAACAATACAAGTTCCAAATATGGGAACCAGAAATCTTGCTTCCAGTCAAGTCAGGGGTATGTTCATATTTGAGAACTGTATAGATAAAGAAAACGCATCAAGCTCAATGCCAAAAAGTGCATTGTCATCCCCTTATGTAAAAACTCTGTACTCATGAACTACAACATAGGTGGTAGTATACTTAACACCGAAAGTGTGATAAGAGACCTTGGGACACAGGTGGACAGTAGTCTCTCCTTTGATAATCACATCGCCACAGTAGTCAGGAAATCCTTCTAAGTTGCACACCTCATCACAAAAGGTTTCTCATCCAGAAAAAAAGAGGTCATTGTTCCCCTCTACTCATCACTCATTAGACCCATTATAGAGTACAACGCCCCTTTTGGTATGTACCTCACAAGACATCTACAACAACTGGAAAGGCCGCAGAAATACCTCACAAAGAGGATTACGAGCCACAAACAGATGCTCTACGCAGACAGTCTCAAAAAACTCCAGCTTTACTCCGTTGCATATCGCCTACTCAGAGGTGATCTCTGCCTAACATACAAAGCTATGTCAAACCCAGAGCTGTTGGACATGCTCCAGTTAAAGAAATCCCAATCCCTCCGAGCTACACGCTCTAGAGACCTAAACCTTGTCACCACAATAAACAGAACATGCCGGCGGGATAGATTCTTGTCCCAGAGACTTCCCATACTCTGGAATAAACTACCTATCTATATCAAACAAAGCTCCTCATTAGCACTCTTCAAGAAAAACCTTGATGATTGGATGGGAAATAGGAAATTCACCCCGGTGATCACCTCTGTGGCTCTGCTCGACAGTGGCACAGGAAAATAATTTTCTTGGGTGGAAAAAGCCAGAGTACCTTTTTGGCTGGGCTTGTATAGGCTCCAGGGCCGATAGCCTAGTACCTATCTATGAACCTATGAAATGAGTATTGCAGGTGTGTTTGTATATGTAAGTGCACGCTTGGTATGGGGTAGGTGTTCCACTTTATAAATTGTGTACATTTGTAGTCAGTTGACAAATAGACTGACATCTTTTAAAGACACTGAAGACATTTTATTCATATTTGCTTTGAAAGAGCTGAGCTGACTCCTTGCCAGACCTTGCCTTTGAGAGTGTTTGTGTACTGTGATGTGGTCATCTACATTGTCAAGGCTGCATCTAAACAACAGATGTTACAGGAGTGAACAGACTTAATCTTGCCGTCTTACTTTTTCATCCTGAGCACTAAATGTTTTCATTTTTCCAGATGCCTGTTTTATGCAAAGTGTGGGAGTTCAGTTGCAGATCAGTTACATTTCTTTTGTGCAGGACTGATTGTATTTGTGGGGCCTGTGTATCAAACAACGGCATTTTTTTGAAGTCTTGTGGATCTTTAAGGAAAAAAAAACACATTCTAAATATAAAGTTCCCTTCAGGTTACTCATTAGTTACAAAATCTTGACCTTGAGTACTGAAAATATCTACCAGTAATCTAAAGAGATCATAAAGAGAAGTGCTCCACGATACATAGGCTGAAATTGTGTTCATATGTGTGTCTGATAGTTTGTACTGTACTGAGCAAAAGATGTTGACAAGAGTGGAAAATTCATTTTAAAAGCTATAAGGAAAGTTCATAGGGCGTTTCCCAGGTGCAGGGGGGTAAGCAGTAACACAATAAGAAAATTTAATGATACAATCAATGATTTACAGTAGAGACATAAAACTGTGTGCATATGTATATACGTACTGTAAAATTTCCAGCAGCAAACACATCAAGGCTGTTATAAAACTATAGGTGTTATCTGACTGAAAATAATGCAGGGTGATATACAAGTCTAAGGAACCTCTTCAGATATGGCTGCACATTGAGAAACAGCTTAATTCTAGCTCTTCCATTGTGAAAACAGAAACTCAGCAGAGAAAGCCAGTGGGTTTATATTTCTGGGTAAATTTCAGTAACTGCATAGTAAGTGCACTCACTGCCTGGATGCCAGGAAAAAGAAATACAGAGGTCCTGAAGGAAAGACGGCCACAAAAGGTGAGGAAAAAGCATTCACTGGGAAAAGTACATCAAAAAGCAGTGCTGTATAAGACAACTGCACACAGACCTGATTAAAATGAATGAAACTCTGATGGATTATATCGACTCAAACAACAAAAGGCTGGAAAAATGGAAGAAGCTTTAAACAGATATTTAGATATGGTGATAAAACTGCAAAAATCAGAGGTCAAAATGAAGAAAGGGCTGGCTGAATGTGAGACTGCTCAAGAAGAGATATTTCAAAAAATAATAGAATTAGGTGACAGAGCACTAAGGGAAAACCTGAGATTTTCTGTGTACCAGAGAATAACCAGTGTTAGTTTTATGAAAGCATAAATAAGTAACTGGATTGGTATTCCACAGCAGGAGTTGTTAATTGAAAGGGCACATTGAGTGTGTGTGACAGTGGGAGGCATTGCCAGCTATGCCATGAGAAGTAGGGCAGTGGATGTGTAACATATACCAGCACAGCTAGCTGGAATTTTGTAAAGAATTGTATGTCATTTGTATATCAAACTGATTTGTACAGATGCTTGTGCTGAAAAGGTATTTGTAAAGCTGCTTGTGTTAAAAATGTACCAACAGTGTAGCCTGCTGGACAGCAAAAGAAATATACATGTATTATTGTAACTCTTTAAATGTATATATTTTAACAGAGGATACTGGAAGAGAACAGGTTAATCTCAAACTTTGAAAAGAGTTTGAAATTAAATTACCTGGCTTAGGCCCTAAAAATTGTATCTTACAGTTCTCAGTGCAGACAAACCAACTGTACTATGAAGCTTCCCTCATTGGCATTGGGCTGAACTAATCACTACTTTTCAAGGGTGGAGGTTTGAAATTGTTTTATGATTTTCAGGAGCTGCAGCAGATGTTAGCAAGGCTGTGTGTGTGTATGTGTGTGTGTGTGTGTGTGTGTGTGTGTGTGTGTGTGTGTGTGTGTGTTATTCACACATGCATGCTAAATCCTGACAGCTTCTAGCCAAGGGGGGAAGCATGGGAACCAGAAATCAGATGACCAGATGTATGTGATGTCATTCTGTAATCCATCACTGAAAGTAATGTTTAATAATAGGTGAGACTGAAGTCTCAGAGCAGTCTGTCTTTGTAACCTGACAAGGCAGGACCCCTCACCTACCTCATCTTGCCTTAAACTTTTCATTGTGGCTGGTCCTTTAGAGAATATTTTAAACTTTGAGAGGATTTATGTCTACTTGGTGACTCTCTGGCCACTCCTGGAAGCCTTACTGCATTGGCCAAACACTATCATTTGTATTAATATTAATTTCACTCAGTGTAATTGAGTACCCTTGTAAGAGCTTTAGAGTAGCTGGTTTTAGGGTATCTGGTGGCAGTTTAACCACCTTATAGTCTGGGCAGAAGGGGTCATAGCTAGTAAATCTGTGCCAGCCTTTCCCAGGTGTGCATGTGTGTGTGTGAAAATCAAATCTTGGTCTGTGTGTCAGCTTCTTGGAGCAGGGACACAAAGCACTGGTTTCATAGCAAGGGTACTGGAGGACTTTGCTTTGACACTCGGCTGAGGTTTCAAATGTACAGTTGTCAGTGGAGAGTGTTAATGGGGTCTGGACAGATGAGGAAACCTGGACCCCGGTCTCAGTGTGTTCCATGTGTGCTGTTAAGGGAAATTGTGCTTGATGCAGAGAGCTGCATCTGGAAATACTGGGCGTATCCATTTTTTCGAACGCTCCTCTCCATTGCCAGTGGTGAGGTTTCAGGCTCCTTGATTACTGGCCCAGAGTGGGGACGTTGCAGTGTGTGTGCTCCAAACCAGGCTATGGGAAATCAATGTAGACCTTTAATTGTAAAGATGCAACCCTACCAGCAGAAGGAGTTGATTCTAACAAAACTGTGGCAGAAAGACGAAGTACTAAAAGTGGGAGACAGCAGAGGGTTTGTGGAGAATGATTATTCATTGTATACCAGGCAGAAGAGGAGTGCATTTATTCCACTATTCAGGGAATGTTGAGAAGCAGGTGTGAGAGTCAAACTGCTGTACCCAGCTATCTTCAAAATATTCTTCCGTAGAGGGAAAAATAATTTTTTGATGAAGTATATGCTAAGGAGGAAATACAGAAGTTTGACCAACAAAAAAGTAAGCTGTGAAACAGAAGGTAATTCTGCTTCTTGTTCTTCTGATAACAAAGACCACAGAGAGAATGTGCCAGTGAAACCTTTTCCAATGTTTCAACAGAGAATTCTTGAGAGAAGGATAAAAGCAAAAGAGTCAACTAGAAGAATTGAGAGTATGTTGGAAATAAAGCAAAGACAGGATTTTGGCGATGGAGATAAACAGGAAAAATAACTAGTAACTTGGAAATTACAAAGCAATAATTATATTTGTGAAACATGACAGAACAAGAAAATCTGGAAATATTATACTCTTTTGGACTTTTAAATGTGTAGGTACTCTAAAGCATATGTCCTACTTCAATTCATTACTGTTCAGAAAAAACGTAGGAGAGGGGGAGGGGAAGAGGAAGGAGAAAGTAAACTGTGAGTAAAACATTTTTTTCTTAATTATAATATTTTTTAGTGCATGATTTTCTTTGCGTGCTGTAAAGTAACGTTTCCTCAGTTATTTTTTAAATGTAATGGGGATACTAATGTAAACAGGTGCTGCTGCTTTTTTCTCCCTTCTTCTCTCTTTCTCCTTGAAAAAAAAGAACAAAAGTCTGATTAAAAGAGCATGACAAAAGAAAAATTAGCGTGCTTTTTCTCGTTCTTGTATGGAGTATGACTGGATTAAGGCCCTTAGCTTGATCTAGTAAAAGGTTTTAAGAGAAAACAAGTAAATGAAAAAGAATATTGAGTATTATAAGTTTTTTCCTAGTAAATAAATGTTTGCTTAGTAACAATTTTGTATCTGGTCCTCATGTCTCCAGGAGGCAATCTGATAAAGAGAAATGGCTAGGGGATTGTTTTCTGAAAGCATTCAAGTCCTTAGCTAGGAGAGCTGTAAAGATAAGACAAAACTAGATAGCACTTAGTTGAAGCAGAGGCTGCACCATGTGTCTTAGCATGAATAACCTACCTTTTAGGTTAACTCAAGTGTGTGTGTGTGTGTGTGTTTGTGTGTGGTGTCAGTTTGGAAAATTTGTTTCTATTAGGAGGAGAAAACTTCAATATTTGAATATGTACATAGTTTCGTGTTTTATTAAGTTAATAGGTTTTAGGTGGTATTGGAGGGGTTTTTTTGTTTGAGGGTTTTCAATGAAACAAGTTTTGTAAGTTGTGAAGTAGGCAAAAATGGGTATGACAACAGACAGCTGTATAAAAGATCAACCTGCTAAACAGTGTATGCATGTAACACAAAAGCTGGAGCTAGACATTTAACAAAAGTACTGTTATACGTAAAAGGTGAGAGTAGTATTTTTTTTTAATACAATGGTGCATTCGGTAATGTCTTTAAATGTCAATGCTCTCACAGATAAATGCATAAAAGAGTAGTGAACTGTATTAAAAATGTAGAGTGCAAATAGTTATGCTACATGAGATGCACTTGGAAGGAACTGAGCATGTGAATTTGATAAAGAAAGGAATTCAGGATGGTTATTCATTAGAATACCTGGGATAAAGGAAAAGAGGAGTACTTGTATTACTTATAAGAAGAGCTCCAGTAGTGATAGAATAAGATAAAAAAGATAATAATGGTAAAGATGTAGTACTAAGGGGTTACTGGTAAGGGAGGAGGATTGCACTGGCATGTATTTATATTCCACCTAAAACTGGTGTAATGGAACTTAAGAAAATTCTGGACAAAATAATCAGCTTTCAGCAAGGAATACTACTTACAGGTAGGGGACTGTTTGTTGACTTGCAACAGTGAAGATGTGTCTGTGGGTCCAAAAAGGAAAATATAACAAAGGACAGTAGATTTTTGAAGAAATTTGTGAAAATATTTGGCATGGAAGATGTGAATTCAGTACTAGGAGTTTGGAGTGACTTTATGTATTATTCCCCAAGATGTAAAAAAATGTGCTAGGCTCGACAGAGTTTACATTTCACAGGAACACGTTCATTTAATTGATGGTCTTCATATGCACCCAATAACTTTTTCAGATCATGCGCCAATAATAACTAATATAAAAAACACAGGGCAATGAAATAAAAATAAGATGCTGGCACACTCCCACCTGTCTGTTGAAAACATAGGAATTTAAGTAATGGGTAGTGGAAATTATTCAGTAGCTATTAGAGGAGATATAAATTTCTTCTGAAGATATAGCTAGGGAGTGGGATAAAATGTAAATTGAGTTTAAAAATAGGATAGAAATAAAAGAAAGGGAGATACGGTTAAGAAGTAAGAATTATTTCGAGGGACTGACACATGCTGAAGTTTTGCAAAATAGGGGGAATTTCACAGACAAGAAGAGGAGCAATTGCAGAATGCTAAACAGAAAATAAGGGATTACCTCAATAATATGCATGAGTTTAGAAAGATTGCTGTTAAGCAACTGTTTATTGATAATAACTCTAGAGCACAGTGACTCTGGCAGCAGAAAGTGGAAAGGGCTGTCAACAAGTTCAGGGAGCCTATAACAAGGACATTCTGTGAAAGGCTATATAAAGCAGAGAAATATGGAAATCAGGAAAAGGTACAGATGGAAATGTTTATGGAAGAATTAAATGTGCCATGGTTAGAGGTAGATGAGGCTCAATTACTAATAGTTAGGATAGGAGGAGCTGAGGTAAAAATGATGATGTATAACCATTCTACAGGAAAGTCCCCAGGAGTAGATGGTATTCCTGTAGAGGTTTGGAAGCTAGGAGGGAAAACAAATGATAAATATGTGGAAGGTTTTGTTTAACAGTATTTTAAGAGAAGAAGTACCAACATCCTGGAAAAAATGGTGGTTCCAGTAATGCCTTAAGAGGGTAAAGATCCATCAGATCCAGCTTCATACAGGCCCATTTCAGTGCTAAACCATGATTATAAAGTGTTTATGACTATAATGGCTAAAAGAATGGCAAAAGTGGTGCCAAAATTGATAGATATATGGATCATTGTGGTTATATGGAGGGGAGCCAAACTTTCAACAACATTAACAGAATATTGATCATCCGGAGGGAAGCAGAATGTAAGAAAATGCCACTATTGTTGGTGGGTGTTGATGCAGAGAAAGCATTTGACAGGGTAAGCTGGGACTTTGAGTCAGACAATGGAAGCATTTTTATTCCCTGATGAAATTATAAGTTGATTAGTAGGATATATGAGGGACTGGAAATGAAAATTAAAGTGGGTGGGTTCCTATCTGATAATTTCTGCTTGAGCAGAGGTGTTCTCTTTCTCCTTTGTTATTTACGTTGTATTTAGAACCATTGGCAAAGAAAATAAGAGACCCAGAAACTCAAGGATATAATTGGCATGGTAGTCAAGAAAAGCTGTCTCTATTTGCAGAAGAATATTGTGTTATACCCGACAAAACCAGAAAGTTACATTACAGTGTTGTGGAGCATTTTGAGAGGGTTTCAAATTTTTTGGGGATACAAAATTAATGAAGCTAAGGCAAAGGCAATAGTGGTGCATTATGTACCCACATATGAATTGGTTGACTGATATCCATATTTATGGGGACATGATAAAATGAAGTATTTAGGAGCATGGATTAAAATTATTCCAGTGTGGGAGCTAAGGGAATGTGGGAAGAAACTAAACAAAAGCTAATACGCAAACTGAGAACACTTGTGAGGCATATTTTTATCAACCAGAGGAAAAGTTGTGGATAGCAGTTAATAAAGAGCTAAAGGGTTTTTATCTGGGAGGGGAAGATGGCAAGAGTCAAGTGGGAAAAGTTGATTCTTCCAATAGAACAAGACAGATTGGGATTATCTGATTTGAAAGTGTATATCACAGCTACACAGTTAAGGCTCCTATACATAGCACAAGCAGAAACATGTAATTCAAAGTGGAAAGTGATGATGATGAAACAAGGGGGAAGGAGATTAACAATAATCATGCAGAATATTATATTCATACAGTAGCAGAAATTAATTCTAAGAACTGAGCCAACATGAGAATGGAGAAAGGAGATTCTGCCAATAGGGATGACTGCAACTAGGGATACAGACAAAACGCAGAGGAGGCTGGAATTTATTTGAAAAAATGGCAAAGGAACAAAGGTATTGGGAGCAAATAACTGGAAAGGGAAAGGTAATAGAATGGGAAGATGCCAATAATTTATTTGGACTACAGGTTAGAGATTGCCTTCCTATCAAGGATCGATATCAGAGTATAGGCAAAGAAAAAAGAAATAGAGGGCTCCTAAATGAAAGACCAGCACTGGTAGAGTTTTTTGTAGACTCTAGAAAAGAAGTTGCTGTTAAAAAGGAATAATTAGTAGCGCGTATAAAATATTGCATAATAACTATAAGAATCAATCAGAGGAGGTTTGGATTGGGAAGAGAGATTGGATAAGCAATTCACAAAGAGACAATGGGGGATATATGTGTGTCTCCCAAATATGCAAGAAAATCTAGATTACTTAGGATTTTTGCTTGGAAATGTTTGCATACATATTGTATAGCCCAAGTAGACTCCAGAGAATTTTTCCAGAGGTGGACAGCAGATGTTGGAGGTGTGATTGGGAAGAAAGAGGTAATTGGGAACATATTTTCTGGAAGTGTAATGAGTTGGCAGACTTTAAAGAATCCATGCAGACAACTCTATCAGAGATACTGGGTAAAATGATTTTTCTGAGCTATGATACAGAATTGGAATTGCCTAGACATAGTAAGGCCTTGCTGAGTCTAATTATGGTGGCTGCCAAAAAAACAATTACTAGAAAATGGAAATTCAAGTGTAAACCAGCTGTACTAGAATTAGTGAATATTGTAACAGAGATAAAACAACTGGAATTGGGATCTTTAGAAAAGTTTAGGAACAAATTGCATAGGAAAAAATGGGGGTGGGGTTTATAAGAAAGCAGATTTTGAATGAGCTGTGTAATGTTTGACTGGCAATTACTGAATAGATTAGAAGTGGTATATAATGTTTGCAATTAAAATTGTCAGAGTGGTTTGTGATGCAAAATACTTGGAACTAAGATTATGTCAATATTGTTTGTTTTCATTTATATAGATGTATGATTGTTTATGTCCTAAGTGATAATTTAATAAAGATGTTTCTTGTTAAAAAAAAAAAAGAAGAAAATAAAGAAGGCTGACTTTGCCACCGATAGGAACCAAAAATGTAACATCAGGTGAAAATAAAACTACTCAGTAGTGCAGTTTTAGTGAAGCAAACACTTCAGTAAACTAAACTGTTTTGGTAGCAACTCTCAGGGTGCAAAAATGCATTTTACAGCTGACAGTGTTAAATGTATCTGTTGACTAAATAGTACTGTGGAAAAACTATCTGTACCAGTACTGTATGAAACAGGTGGTTCAGGTCTGTTATCACTAGGACTTCCGCTGGTGCAAATTTAACTCAAAGTCTTTTACCAACAATCTTCTGGTGAGGCATTTCAAAGTGTCAGTAGAAGAGGTCTTTTGTTGACAATTCTAAGCATCTCAAAGTCTCTCGGTTACCAGGAATTTCACTGACTGTTATGATTTCTCCAAAGTAGACTCCCACCTTTGAGCCTCACAGTCTCGAAACATCTGGAATGTTTTGATGAAATAACAGTCAGACTCAGGCTGGTGCAACAATCAAACTACTGCAATATTAAGATTTTCCTGGCCTCAAATGCTGAGGTGTACGGCTGACTTCACTACCTGGGCTGGGGGCATCTAACTTTAAGGGGACCACTCCCTGTTTCATTTTTTTATTTTGGATTATCCGATTTAAAAAGTGATATCTCCACTCTTCCAGCTACCAAAATTATTTAAATTTCTAATACTGGCTCACTGCAAGTCCATACATGTGCCTATTTTCTTCTCTGCCATGCATTCAAAAAATGGAACCAACACACTGTTATTTTATATGTCTGCACATATATATATATATATATATATATATATAGGTAAATAGATGTATAGTTTCCATGTGTGTGTGTGTCGGTATATCAACAGAGGTTTTAAAAACTGAATATTGAAATTAAAAATATATACAGATGAACATAGCTGCCATTAAAATGCAGGACACTGTATTCGGTACAATAAAGGCTGTCTTTAAACTTTACCAGGACTCGAATAATCCAAGCCGATGCAAGGTCGTCACAAACAAGGTATATTTATTACAAAAGCCCACAGGCTAAAAAATAAAACAAAACGATACACGAAACATGTAATTCACTGATACTGATTTAGCGCTTTCATCTCCTTGTACCGAATACAGTGTCCTGCATTTTAAGAGTTACGTTTTTGTGATTTTAGTTACATAGCTGCTATTAAATAGTGAACACACAAAATGCAGCTATTCTAAGTATTGCCCAAACAACAAATGCCATAAACAACGTTTGCTGCAGGTGGGGGCAAGCCGCCTGCATCCCCTTTGTAGAGGGCAAGCCCCCCCAAACTTAAATATACAAACTCCATGGTTGCACAATATCCAACGAGGGAGATATCGCTTGCAAATGGAAATCCGAGCCAGATCACGCTAACAACAATGCCAGCAGCAACTTCTACCACTATAGCCATTCTCCCTCTTTGCTGTCACACACAGCCTTAACGTAACAGAACACAGTATTCCAAATACATAACTATTAGACTTTAATACAGTGCAGACGTGTATCTGAAATGCTGTAAATCTGATATTAGACATACTTTAAAAGTTGATCACGTTCAACATAATTTACTGCAAATTCATTTGTATGTGGACTGTTGACGAGTCACTGAAAGACTATTTAACTGAAAAACGACTCAGTCAAAATGGCTAAAAGCTCATTTCACTTAGACCATTTAATCAAATTCAAAATAACTGCAATGTAATACAGTCAAAAATACCCATGGCAAAAATATTAAAAAACATATTGTTTGCAGGGAGGCAAGCCCCTTGCACCCCCTTAGTTAAATATGCTAACTCAACAGTGGCACAACTGTGCAGGAAAGTGAAAATACCACACAAGGGGAATCACTGCCAATGTACACACACAAATCAGATCAGCAGTGGTTATGTATAGGTCACCTCAAGCACCAGCTAAAGCAGACTCGTACACATCTAAGTATACATCTCACTATGCCTCATTCAGTAAAATAGACTATTAGACCAACTGTCATCATCAATCCCCTTTATTCCTATTTTCTACATGGGGCCACACTCTTACCTTTTTTGACATTAATGCCTGACTGTCGCAGGTATGAGAAGAGTAAAACGTCTGAGTAACCCACATGATAAAAAATGTTCCTGTTGACAGTTTAGTATAGTTTTACTTGCTCTTAAAGTCATACTCTCCTCTGAAAATGACAAGTGGTTAATGAAATACATACTGCTCACTGCTGTGGTTTGAAGTTAAGGACATCCCGAAAGCATTTTATGGTCCCTGACTTCTCATTGACATATGGACCATTTGCTACTTCTATCCTATGCTTCCCTCCATTAATCCTAAATACCAGACTGACTAGCTTATAACTTTGAGGTATAGGTTTGAGATCTTCATCCCATTCCTGCTGTTTATTGGTCACCTGACTGTGAGTCAGGTGATGTCATGAGGTGCTGCAGTGTCGTCTGCAGCTATCCATAGTTCTATCAAGGATTCCTGTCATCTTCTACCCCCTGAGATCCACAAGTGCGGTAATGCCACCTGCTGCACAAGTGTGCAAAGATACCTTTCAGGATGTTGTTATTATTAACATCATCATCATCATCATTACTGTAAGTAAAGGATCCCAGTCTCTAACAGGAGTCCTACTTCTTGCAGCGATTGACCTCTCTTTCTCCCCTCAGAGATGGAATTAAATTAGGCAGATGAAGCAAAGTATCCTCTTTGGTTAACCCTTCCAACACCTTGAACTCATTATTATATCTAGGACTTTGGAGATCTGTTTGGATACTCTTTCTTTGCTGTTGGGCCAGCATCTTGATGGCAAGTTGGAGTACTGGTTTGTGGCAGTGTCTTTTCCATCACATGGCATAGTCCCTTCATGGTAATAGTTCCGTAAATACTAGCATACATTTGCCGTTTTTGCAGTGGTTTACATTGGTGCTTTGTGTGTATCAGTATGTATTGGTAGTAATTCAGGTGTGTTGCTCATGCCATCTCTTCCCCACATGATGGTAGCAGAGCACAGAAGTTCGATCTTTCGTGCAGTATTGTGGGGTAGGTTGATGTTGGCTTTATGGTTTCAGTTTGTAGTTTTTCCCATTTGCCTCAACATATGCTTTTAAAAGCTTCAGCTCCAGAAAGACTGTGATAAGCATAGGGGCTTGGGAACTCTTTGCTGCTTCAGAAGTAGACTGAAGCAACTAATGAGATCATTAGTAGCTATTTCTAAGAAAGCAGCTGCCTTAACACAGTGAATTGCAATGTCAAATGTCACATTGGATGGCTAAAGAATAGTGCAGTTAAGACATTAAGCTATTTCAGCATTGGCTATAGCGACTGTGTTTATTTGTTAGTTTGTTTACCATGGTAGGACACTGATCAACAGTGCTGAATTGCAGACTCAGCCCTGGATACAGAAATAATTTAACAGAGCAAAAAGTAGGTGAATTAAGAAAGAGAGTAAGCAAGCAAGCTTGGGAATAAAACTCACAAAGTAAGGAAAAAATATAAGATAATATTTTATGCTACAAATTATCAAATAACTTCATGATGGCCATCACCTCATTCTATCCTTAGTTTTATTTATTTTGGTTTTGTCTGATCCACCCAAGGTACCTTAGAAATTTCTTTTAAGACAAACTTCCTACAACTAAGTGACATATTAGCAAGCTTTGAATCCCCACCAAACCCAGTTAATTCCACTGAATACGTAGAAATGCACACCATACTATACCAGCACGTAAACAGATTCTTGGGTACAACTGTACCCTGTAGGAACAAGTGCAGGGCATACCCCAGAAACAAACTCACACAGTGGTTGTGCCTTCTCTTAGTACCGTCCACCTAGCCAAGTTATGAACAAATATATGTTTAGCACTTAGACCAAACTAAATGCAGAACTCACATGGGCAAAATAGAAGGTAAACCGGTTTGTGTCCCTCCTGTTGCCAACCTAAAAACACTTTATACTCTCAGAAACTGTACGAGCAACTATATGCTCAGAGATAAAATCTCATAATATTAATAAAACTAGATCTCAGCAGATATGCACCACCACATCAACTCCATGCCCATACATGATAAAGGGTCATCCGGAAGTAGATCTCAAGCCATTTCATAAGCAACAACAGTTATGATTTTGCAGTTGGTGACTTGTTAGGCAGATTGATTCCGCATTCATAAGACTGGACAAAGATAGAGCTATAGTTAGTTGTCTTTCTGTAGTCAGGATCTGTGACGTCACAAGGACTGTTAAGTCCCTGTCAGCAGACAGATATGAACATAGGCTTGTGGTAACCTTTGTGGGTGTTAATGATTTAAAGTGTACAACCCAAGGGGCATGAAGAGAGACATGCTGGATCTCATCATGCCTGAGTCAAATACCCGTAAGACATTGGTCCTGAGTGAAATCCTTCTTTTACCTTGAATGATACCTATTTACAAAGAAAACATGAGTGACTTCAGCAATTGGTTTAGTAGTTGGTGCCATTCTTGGGTGGGAGGGGGGGTCCAGTATGTGTCTGCTTGGGAAGAGATGACTTGATAGTTCAACTTTGTTTGCCAAGGATGGCCTGTGTCCCTTGTGCAATGGCTTCTGTATGGCCTTTGTTGCCTCAGTAATGCCTTTCTAGGCTGAGTCCCGTTAATAAACATCCCGACATAGCAGGTATCAATGTACTAGTAGTGTGTCCAAGGCTTCAGTACTGGATCCCTCCTTTTTGGCGTTTACTTCTCCTGTTTCCAGACCAGCAATCTGGACTAGACTTTTGGATGCTGTCACTAAAAGCAGGGGTGACAATAACATCTCTAAGCTGTGTGTATCACACTATAAATGTAAAAGCTGATTTTTTTTTTTATGCAGCATGTAGAGACACAGAAGATATTACACAAGTATTATTTAAGTCCTAATGTCATAAAAAAGCATTATTGATACGATTCTTATAGTTACTACTTAATAACACGTGACCATAGCTGTCATATTATTTAAAATTTTAGAGAAAATTTGTCAGATAAAGTATATCATAACCAAATATAGGATACAGTTGGCTGGTTTGCCTGGATATAAAGACATCTCGATGTCTTTATTTTCAAGTATTGTACACCACTGCACAAGAGTCTTGTTAGTCTTTTTTTTTTTTTTTGTGGTGGGTGTAATTAATCCATGGGATAAACTCTCCGCCCCGAACAAAAGCCATACACATTTGTTTGTTTGTGTCTTTTCGGCCTTTCCCGATTAGGGGTCGCCACAGCAGAACTCCGGTCCGCTAATGATTGGTAGTTGATTTTTATGTGGCGAGTTACCAGCCCTGACGCACAACCTTCAACGAAGATAAGCCCATTCACGCATGTCTCCACGCAGAAGACGCTCTAGCTGAGAATTGAACCGGACAGCATCTTACTGTGAGGCGACACCACTACCGCGGATACAAAAAATTACATTATTTAAGATGACATATTGAATGAAAATTATAAAAAAGCCGACACCTGACCTTGTTCATAATTTTTAGAGGTGTGTAACCACTGCAGTTATACATGGTACTTGATAAATGGCCTGATTTACAATTGAGAAGACAAGATTAGTCTAGAAAATGTATTTTGATCCCATTCTGTAAAATGTTGTTATAAAGCATATGGAACGCTACATTTTAAATCTGCTAGGTGGTAGCTTATTGGAACATAGTGTCATATTTTGTCACCAACACAGCTTTATTTAAAAATGTATATGACAGACAGTTATTTAATGATGTTGATATTAAGGCTCTGGAAACATGTTTTCCTATTGATTTTATTATTGTTTGGTTATGTTCAGAGCATTTGCTTTACTGGATCATTGCATCATGGCACATAAATTCTTTAATGTGGCCATCCATAGATATGTTACCAATGGGATGAAAAAAGGAATGATAGATCTGTTAGAATGAGACTTAATAACATATTGAGTGAGCTTTTTATTTCATTGGGGGTTCCTCAGGGCACTGTTGTGGGTCTTGTTCTCTTTAATTTACAAATACCAGCACTTGTAGAAGTTGGTATATGAAATATAGTGCACTGTAAACACACATTGGTATACATGTTCTCTGTAGCGAATGTGGATGCTAGCTGAGCCTTAGATTTTATTGAGGAGATGAAATCTAGTCCTTCTAAAAGTAAGAAAATACATGTACATATGTTTAAGAAAACATGGGTCATAATATAGTTTGTTTACATTTTCTAGATTCTTTTGACACTTAACATCACCTTACAGTAAAGTTCAGCAAGCATGTAACAGTCCATTGTCATGGCAAGCAGATTTATTGGGTCTTTTTTCATCTTTTAAATCTCCTGACACCCAGATATTCCTCTTCAAATTGTAAGAGTTGTATAAGGCCACAATTTAAGTACTGAGCTAATGTTTTCCTATTCCTTAACTTCTGATTTTAATAAAAAGTCCAGAATTTTCACATTAAATACCTGTTGGGGTTTCTGTACCACCTTCTACCACTCTTGTTTAAAAAAAAATATTGGATCTGTTTCCTTCAAGATATAGCAGAAAGGAGAATAAGGAAATGGTTTAATATTAGTTTATATTGCCAAAAGACAGGTTATTTATGGAGTATATTGGTATTCAGTTTGTCTGGCATCAGTAATTTGAGAGGTGAATTTATGTTTAGTACATCTTTAGTAATATTGGTAACAATCTCCATCAAAGTTGTTCCACGCAGGAACAAATTACCATCGTCCATGCAAGATACTTTTCATTTTCTACTTTCAAGGTTTACTTGATGATTTTTACCGAATCGCGAATGGACGGGCATATTTACACGAAAATGCTTTTCACCGAAGCAGCATTTTTGTGTAAGCATGCCTGTGCCGGTCGTACTATGGTGCGGATAAGGGAAAATTCCCTTTTCCCCACTGCAGTGCAATCTCGGAGTGCGGATATTAAAGTAGGGGGGTTTGGGGGTGCAAATTTAATGTTTTTTTTTTTTTAAACACACTTTAGCGAAAGTGCTTTTTCGATGAAAGCACTTTCGTTAAAGTGTATTCGGACTGTTGAACATTTGTTCAACAGTCCTAGATCCATATATATATATATATATATATATATACATACACACACAGACACACACACACACACACACATATATATATGAGCATATTTTGGACTAGTGTAGACTGCACTGTGTCCTTGCGATAGCTATACATATGTATATATACATAGCGACCATAATGGAATTCACCGCCTGTAAAACCTTGCAGTAGTTGCCTGTACCTATTTCAGCCTTTGGTATAAAACGCAGTCAAGATTTCCATTCCACACTTAGACTTCAGTATTTCCAAAAACAGTATAGGTAGTTTTGGTGGTAGCATCAGTCCGTAAGAGAAAGGTAACTATTCTGAAGAAACATGTATGGTTTTAACTTTGGATACAATGCAAACTCAGTTCAGTTATAATTTGATTCTGTACTGTATTTTCTGTCTTTAATAGAAGTCATAACCCCACCTCTAATAGAAATAGAGTATACAGCATAACAGACTATTATGGTGGAGAGCCCATAAAACTCTGCATTCTGTAGCTATATATTATTTCCCTTTTGTCTGTTGGTATTAACATTTTCCAGAAGTTATATTCAGATAGCTAAATACAAAATGCATTGAATATTGCTATTCTACCTTTATAAACAGATTTTTTTAATGTTGAAAGTACATTTGTCTTATTGTCAAGTTCAGTAAATGGAGTTTTAATGCTGGCTTCTTTTCAGTGACGGCAAATGGCAGTAGTCTGCGAAGTATGTGTGATTTCCTTTTGTAATGCCATCTCCATTGGAACATATTTTGCAGATTTATTACATTCTCAACCCTGAAGGGAAGTCCTGCATGTCTAATACCAATTCAGCTGTGACTATGAAATGGTAGGTATACTCAGCTGTGCAGAATGTCCAATATCTCAGCCTCTTCTTGACAGTTCTTAGTTAAACTTTCAGAATATTGTAGCTCATAGGAATTACAAGGCAAATGAGTCACAAGACCATTTATGCCTTGCCAGTACCCACCTTCATGCTGTACCCCTTTCAAAAAGTGTAAAACAGATCAGTCCCAGAGTGACTTTGAGTGCCCTTCCAGTTGTCCAGGTTTACCTTGAATGATGAGATATTGTCAAATGCTGTGGTCAGATCCAGATACACATTTGTGAACAGAATGACTGCTGTCTTCAGCCTGTGACCTTCTCAAATAAGTTAGCTAAAGTTGAATTTCCATTTGACAAAGCCAAACTGATTTGAGTCTGGCCTAAAAAAAAATATCATAGTGTATAAGGTAAGATCTGATGCATTCCATGGTTTTGCAAATAAGGCAAGTTAAGCTAATAGGTCTATAGTTTCAGAAGTCCATAGTAGGGCCACCCTCGTGTGTAGGAGCATCACTACTGGAGTTTGCCATACTTCAGGGATAAATCCTGTAGAAAAGTGGTTTAGGTTAAAGAGGAGGGCTCCACAAGAACAGATTTAGCACTATTTATTAGGCATCAGGTAAATTTTCAAGCCCCATGGAAGTTATATTTTTCATCTCAGAGATAAGAATCAGTACATGTTCCTTTGTAATATGAAGAGATATAAGGACATTCGTGGAATTGAGAGTTGCTTCAGAGGTAAAGTTTGCATTAACTTGGCCTACTGGTATATGTGCTGTGTCTACTAGGTCTGAGTGGGTGATGTTCAGTACAGATTGCACCTAGGATTACCAGCCTTTCCTTAAAGTTGTATGTGGGGTTCCGCATTGAAGTTGGCAAGGCCATGTTTCCATGCTTCATACAAGAAATTTGATGGTGGCATCTTTCTTATAACACACACCAGTTTTCCAGAGAAATGTATGTTGTTTACTGATGGCACACCAACTAGGTACAGATATGTCCTTTGCTGGTGTTACATTTTCAACTCTGAAAAAAATGTCACACAGCACCTTCTTACAGAAGGTAGTTGTAATGTAAACTGGTAGCCTGGCACATTTTGATGACCATATAAATTGTAAGTAATACTTATCACTACAGGATTATATATCTGAAATATTTAGATTTTTCCTAGTGCATTTGTTAGACAACAAACCTTATTCACTTATAAACTCTGCTTAGTTTATGCTTTCGGTGCTAAGGTAATGGAACAGTTGTCTTGTGTTTCCATTTGCTAGTCAGTGATTCCCGGTAATATCTTCTTTTTTGGCATAGTGTTTCATATGCTTGAAAATGTCAGTTTTGTGAACATATAAATAGTGTTTTATTTATTTTTTTAGTTAAGATATTGTCACTGTTCAATATATTTAAGACTGCATGCATTATATGTCTGTTCTTGTCAGAAAAAGGATACGTGAGTATTTGTCGTCAAAATTATCAAATAATGTTTGCACTAGATATACACTGAGATGCTATAATAAAAATGTAATGATTTTAAAAGTCAAATTATGGGGTGTGTTTTCCTTTCGTTCATGAAATATCACAAAAACAATAGTTTCATCTCCTTTTACACAGAGTCTTTCCTGGTAGGGTAGTTCTTGTCTGACAGGATAACTCCCTTTAATTGTGAAGAAATCCTATAAATTGTTATTCGATAAAGCTGTGGTCATTTGGTTTTCACTTGCAGACCCTCCCCAACACACATTCGCAATGTTCCTAACTGGTAGATAAACTGTTTAACCATGTTCAATTGATACCCATGGTCAGTCACTTTCATGTGTAGTTTGCCTTAATACACCTTCAGTGTTTGACTGTGATTAAGTGAACAATATTTTTATCACAGTAATGTATTTCGGCTTCTCTCCGTCTGTCTCTCGCATTCACATTCTCTCTTTCTCTCACACACGCACACACACGCGCACACACACACACACACACACACACACACACACACACACACACACACACACACACACACAAAACAACGCCTCCTTCAGTTGATTTGCTGAAGACATGCAATGCATGTGCATTTTTAATGTGTTTCAGCTACCGTCTCTCTCTCTCTCTCTCTCTCTCTCACACACACACGCACACACACACACACACACACACACACACACACACACACACACACACACACACACACAACAACGCCTCCTTCAGTTGATTTGCTGAAGACATGCAATGCATGTGCATTTTTAATGTGTTTCAGCTACCGTCTCTCTCTGTCTCTCTCACACACACACACACACACACACACACACACACACACACACACACACACACACACACACACACCACTGATACCTTCAAACAAGACTGATTGTTGGCTTCACTCATTGACTGCCTGAGCTCTTGTGATTTTGCCAAAGGCATTCAGTGCAAGTGCCATTTGTACAAATCAAACTCACTGAAATCCCCTTTCAGCAGTCATTGAAGCTGCACTTTTCCCCATTGTTCCCTCCTAATAGTGGGCACAGGGAGGCTTCCTTCCTTCAAAAACAAATTGGTTAATTTTCACTAAAAATTGTTTTAAAGCAGGTTTGATTCACACAAATGGCACTTATACTTTGTCATCTGTGAAATGACATGAGTTAAACAGATTCCATGTCTATGAAATAACTATGTTTTGACTGGGTATACCTCTTTTTTTTTATTTTGTTCATCTGAAATTAATTCTGATCACAGTACTGTTTCATCTTGTTGAAAACAAGCACATACACACAGATCCTGATGAAAACCTATTTGTTTTATATATAGACCACCTCTCCTCATCCTGCAGAAATAATCCCTGTTTGATTTCGATCCACTTCTGATATTTTACTGCAGTTATGTGATCTTACAGAAGTAGCTTTTGCTGCTTAGTATTCACAACCCTCCCTTCCAGTCCGCCTTTTCTTGGAGATTATTCATGATGGCAGCCAGTGTGTGCTTTTACTACTCCCCAAAGGTTTATATGTTGTTTTGCCACTATTTTGTACATGAAGCTGCAAGAGACAACCAACCTTCAAGATAGGAATGTTTGTTCCATATTTTATCTCTCTGCATATGAGAAATCTCCTGAAAATACTGATAAGAGTTGCATCTAAGCCCTCAGTATCTGTTTTTTCCTCACACGGCACCTGGCCAAGGACTGGCTGGCCGTGACCAGTATGCCACAGAGAGGGCATGGTAATGAGTAGCATACCATCTCACTTTTGGGTTAATTTTAGGATTATGCCTTATTTTAATGTTTAGGGTTATTTTTTATTAGTAATTATTTGTACCAGTGAAATATTTGATTTGATTGAAGAGTTTTTTTTTTAATTTCAAACTGTTTTAAGATTTTTAACTACAGGTAGAAATGGAAACCTTGAGTTTTCTTGGCATCCACTCTTCAGGTACCGTCATCAGGTGCCAAGTCCACCCTGTCCCTTCCCTTTCTCCATCTTGCTTTAGACCCTGCAAGAGTAAGTTTCTTTTTGGGTAAATAAACTGAGAAGTTTTGAATATGTTCAATCATCATCCACTGTCTTTACTCTTATTAATGTTGTAGACCACCAATATTTGTGCACCATTTCTTAGGATTGATGCATGTGTAGCCAAAATCTTTTTTCTTGATTCATCACTATGAGTGGATACTTCACAGCCTGCACAGTCCAACAGAAATGCTTTGTTGTAAATCTGGATACTTTTGATGCACAAGGCAGCTTAATAGGTTACACTGAAGTCTTTAAAAAAGCAAGTATTATTGATTATTAAGCTACCAGTGTTGTAATTCAGTCAGTCACCTGAGCCTACTTTCTTCTTATATCCACCGGTGACCCTCTGACTTGCTGACCAAACAAGCGGTTTCCCCTGAGCCTACTTCCTTTTTATGTACATCGGTGCTTCTCTGGCTTCTTACTGGGCTGTTGTGCTTCTAAGAGGGGAATTTTGTAGTCTTACATTTTTTTTTAAATGTGGCTAAGCCCAGATGTACCTTTTTCCCACTGGTTCAGAGCACATACTGTTTTGCGGGATATAAAATGTGCACTCTGGCTTTTTGTTCTTCCAGAGCTTGTGTGTGTGGCACAGAAAGCCTCTCTCTCTACCTGTCTGTGGCTACATGGTAGTCCTGATAGAAAAAAATAGATGATATTCATTATATTGTCTGGTTTACTTCAAGATATATGGGGTGTCTCACCTTTAACCTTTTTAGCTGCTAGGTTAGATAATGAAAGCCCCAGGTCACTGTTTCTGAGCTGTTAGGTCAGGTGCTAAGATGTGGTTGGGGCATTCACTCACCATTGACATATTGGCTGGGTAACTTAAAGTCTGTTTTAGTAAGATGTAGTTGAGCAGGCACTGGTGTCAGATTCTTTAGGTATGACATCGATCATTGAATTGTTTTTGTGGGATTTGGCTTCCAGATCTTTTTGTGCATCATGTAAGGCTCTTTCATGGACCTTTTGTCTCTGTTTGGTGCAGACAGCTGTCTGTCTAAAGCTTTATCTTCTGGGGACCTTGCAGATTGGCAACTGGTCTGCTTTGTCTTTTACTTGTTGGAACTTCTTCCAGTTTTCTATACAACTGCTTTGATTTCAGAAGTTATTTATGGTCTCAGAACATGAATATGACCATGTATACTCTTATTTCTGTGTACTTAAATTAGAGACCTTTGACTTTGTGTTGAAATTCAGTGGCATACTCTCTCTGAATCATTTCTTGGCCCAGAGGGAGGATATGAACTATTTTATGGATAATCCCTGCTTTTTAATAAATGCCATTTTTGTACTTTAAGTATTGTGCGCTAAAAGTTTTCTTTCTCCTGGTCAGTCTCATGACTGCTTGTTGACTCTCTGGCCCTAGCACAGTTGATCATACCCATTTGTACCCACAAGGGCCAGGAGTCTGTCATGTTTCACCTTTCATCCAGTCAGCAGTCAGGATATTTCCTTTTTTTTTTTACCTCAACCCTGGTGGCTGTTATGCACCTGATCGCCCATGCACTTCTATTCACTTACAATGAGGGCTGCAAGATGCAACTTGCTGAACCAGTCAAATATCTACAGATCATATTTTGCATGCTGCAGACTTGCCATGTAGTGGATGCCAGCACTGTGGCACATGGACCACTTCCTTCCCAGATGGGTGAGCTGGCAACCCCTGAATTCTATTCTCCACTTCTGACTCTACCCACACCCTGATTTTGGTGATGTATGGGTCAAACTGAAAGTTAGGTTCCTTTGTCCCAAAGGGATTCTTAGTAATTTGTAAGGGATAAAGATCTGTTAATCCACTATTTTTCACATGCTGACATTATTGGAAGGCCTGGCTTTTGAAATACTAATAAAAATATGGCAATTGCGCACAAAACTGGAAAGTAGACATACCACTAAAACTAGGCATGCCAAATGTACAAGAACTATTTTTATATGCTTTTTCCCCTCAAGCTGCAAGTCATTTAATCTCTTCTGGCTACCATGGACCCTGCTCCCTATGTCTCCATATAGAGATGTGGCTCTTCCTTCCATTCCAGTCTGGACTTGCTCTGTCATCGTCTAATCTTCTGTATCATTAGGAGGGAGGAAAAGCCTATGACTAGATGGTCATCATCCTGCAAAGGGTTAGATTTTTTTTTCTTTAAATGCTCTTTACCCTAAACTATTTTGTGTGAGAGTGTACAATATAAACAGTGCTAAATCCTTAATATCTCTGTTCCGCCTGTATGAGCACCTTACACCTGCAGTCTTCAGATGTACACAGCCAAATATTTATGGAATTACCTTGGATGACTGTTCTGTAGTCTATCCTCTACACTTGGGCAGTATGTTACTGGCCAGTGAATCCTTTATTTCTCAAACATTTTTTATGATAGTGAGCCTATGCTTTTAGCTGCAGTTATTTGTATCATGATCAGTGCTAAAACTTCTATGCCTGTGGAGCAGATAGTACCAGATTAGGTTTGGCCATTATGATGTGTAGATGCCTCACAACTCCTGTAAGTTGACTGGCATTTAGAATGAGCACCATGCAAGTCTTGCAGAATGTAACTTCCATGCAAATATTGAATATCTTCATTTCTCTGCAGTGCACATGCATTTGTCTTTTGCAGTTTTATAGTTGCAAATGGTGTGCATTTTGAAACTTGCTTGTATTTTTATTATTAGTAAAACAAAATAAGGCAGACTTTTTAATATTTTTTTTCATCCCAACCAGACCTTCATGCCCCTTCACCTTTTTTTCCAATTTGCTCCTGTACTGGGTGATCATAGTCACATTTTCAGCTAGCTAGAAACTGATATAACCATTAATAGTGTGTGAATTGCACATGCCACACGTGTGTCATTGTTTACTATAAGGAGATCTTTCATAAGATGCATATTTGCTCCTAAACCGGGGTGTAGATTTTATTGCCTATGGCAAACGAAAGCAGTGAAATTTTTTTTTCTGATATTTTTTTGACAACTTTATTGAATTATTACTTAAGACATAGGCAAACATTTATTTACATAAACAAAGACAAACGATGTTAACATGTTCACAGTTAAAACATTATGTATCATTTACATTGTTTTATAGAATTATCAACAATCCTGCATTACATAAACTGTTCAATTTCTGCGTTCCCTTAAACCTTGTACTTCCACCAAAACATTATTCTGCATATATTGTTCCCACGATTTCCATTTTTTTTCTTGGTAGTTTGCTCCTACCCTTTTCTAAAGATCTAACCTCCAGTTCTTTTATCTCTGTTAGAATATTCACTGCTTCAAATACACTTGGTTTAGACTTTGATTTCCATTTTCTAGCAATTGCTTTTTTGGCAGCCACCAGAATTACATTTAATAAGGCCTTGTTTAGGCAATTCATTTCTTGTACCCCAGCTCAAAAAAATAATTTCCTTATTTACATCCATTTTCTCACCTGATATTTCTGACAGAGTACTGTGTAGGGCATTTTTAATGTCTGCTAACTCATTGCACTCCCAAAATATGTATTCTCAGTTACCTGTTTCTTCTCTATCACTCCTCCAACATTTTTGGGGTATAGAAATACGTATGCAAACACTTCCCAAGCAAACATTTTGAATCTTCTAGACTTTGTTTCTTATTTGGGAGCCATACACATGTCCTCCCATTGTTTCCCTGTGAATTGCCTTTCCAGTCTCTCTTCCCAGTTTTTTCTAACCTCCCTGATTGATTCCTATATTTATGCAATATTTTATATGCTGTACTAATTATTCCCTTTTTAACAGCAGCATCTGGTCTAGATTCAACTAAAAACTGTACCAGAGCAGGCCTTTCCCTTAGGATTCCCCTATCCCTTTCTTGACAGCCATGAATATTAGCAGAGATCATGGTATATTGAGGATGAACATGACGTATAAAGTTGAGAAAGAAGAGAGGGCAAGGATGATATAGTTTAAAAATTGAGTCTTCTAGGGTTATCATATACAGGCAGTACATATTATGTTCAGGAATTAATTTTAATGTCTGAGATGCACCAAATTTTTCTTCTGGTAAGACTTTGCCATCCATATTACCCTTATTACATATACGATGCACTTATCTGACTGTCTAAATGGTTACTCAACTATGAAGTTGTTCCTTGCTTAAATTACCTTCCACATGGTCAACTTTGGATATGTTAGTATATAAAACTACAGACATTCAGAACTAGCATTTTGCAAAACCACTATAAATACTGTCTGTCAATAGCTTCTATTGCTTTTAAAAACATGCATTATAGTGCTATTTCTTTAAATCTGATGCTTATAAAATAGTACTTAGAAGAAATGTTCTTTTATCAGTAAAGATAACTAAAGGCTGACTTCTGCTTTGCAATGGTTTTCTACCCAGATGTGACAGTGGCAGTCCAGGACTGAGAAGTGACCCAGCTGCTAGAGAAGCCAGCTAGAGAGGTGATGTGTGCAGGATTTGGCCTGCGCCCCAATGTCACCAGTATCTGTGAGGAATTAAATCCTACAGCGCCTGGTGAAAAATGGGAGCATTGCAGCCATAGTGTCGGCATTGCTGGTCATAGAAAGAATTTGTCAGATATTCTTGGTGAAGAGTGAAAAAAAGCATACTTTCTTCCTCCAGTCTGATATTGTAGCATGCTGGTACTCCTCAGTGTAGCTTGGTACAAAAAGAAAAGTTGATAAATCCATCTTCCCAAACCAAACAGCTGATAATTCTCCATGTTATGTGGAATTGTAGCAAGGTACACAACCTATGGTGATCTTTAAGAGCTAGATTAGAGAAGATGGGATATGAAAAAAACAGACCTGTCATGGGAGATGGCTATATTGCACGCTAACACAAATGAACTTCCAAAAATGTTAAAACCTATCCTTATCACAGTGTGTGCCCTTATCAAATTTTACATCACAAAAAATGTACGGTCACATCTCCAATCCCATGGGAAGACTTTAGCAAACTAATTATTAAATATATTTCATCTCACAAATTAGCTTATACAACAAAACAAAAACATTACTATCAGAAATATTGGGGTTATCCATTAGATGGAATTCTCAAGAATTAAAGATAGACTTTACACTGACCTGCTAAGACAAACCTATATTAAGCAAAGCTTGCAATATAAGCAGATTATCTCCTTTCCTGTCTATACACCTAAATACTTTCCCTAATATACTCATCTATAACAAGTGATTGAATTTCTACTTTTATCTCTTTATAAACTGTGCCCTTTATTCTATCTCTCATCTTTCAAATGATGTTAAGAAGTATTTTTTCCTTTGTTTGATGATGTAGTGACTTCTAGTGTCTTCTTCTTTCGGCTGCTCCCATTAGGGGTCACCACAGCAGACAACTGTTTCCATTTCTTCCTGTCCTCTGCATCATGCTCTGTCAAACCAACCACCTGCATGTCCTCTCTCACCACATCCATAAACCTTATCTTAGGCCTTCCTCTTTTCCTGTTACTTGGCAGCTTCATCCTTAGCATCTTTTTCCCAATATAGTCTGTATCCCTCCTCAGCACATGTCCAAACCAACATAGTCTTGCATCTCTGGCTTTGTCTCCAAACCTTCCAACCTGGGCTGACCCTCTAATATACTTATTCCTAATCCTGTCCATCCTCGTCACACCCAGTGGAAATCTTAACATCTTCAACTCTGCCACGTCAAGCTCTGACTCCTGCCTTTTTGTCAATGCCACTGTCTCCAACCCATATAACATAGCTGGTCTCACTACCCTCTTGTAGACCTTCCCCTAGACCTAGTAGTGACTTCTAGTGTACACAGTGTAAACATATTTAGTATTTAGTTTATATGGTTGTTTTTATGTTTTTGATATGTTGTATTACTGTTAATACTGAAAAACTGAATAAAGAGTTTTTGGAGAAAAAAAAAAAAGATAAACCTATCTTAATGCCTCAGATGGTGCTGTACTGTTACTCCTCCTAGAGTGTTTGCTACCTAGTGACTTGATGCATCAGCCAGGTAGGAAGTCAGGATACTTTAGAGGATGACTGTAATGAGGAAGGATCTGGTAAGATTTTAAATACAGGTAAATTCCATTTTTCAGTACAATAAATAAACGTGTAGTGGCGGTCATGAAATGAAAGCATTTCATGGTTGTGTACATTTAATTCTGATGGACTCACGAGAGTAGACTCTAAATCACCTTGGCAGCAATTGAAGTAGTCGTTATTACACTTTTTTTGATCACAGACTAAAAATGACTTGAGGGCTGCATTAGGTTACTGCTGTCAGCTGATGGCTTGCAGCAAAAGAAATCATACAAAGTCATAGAAAAAAATTCATTTTGCAAGCTGGGTTTAATACACAAGTGCAATTTATCAAGCAAGTTATAGTTAAACAACTGGAGTGTTTTAGAAATGAGACAGTTTTAGTTCTAAAAAGTACTAACCCCTCAGGCAACTACCCCACTAATGTTTAACAGATACAACACTGGCTTTTATGCTTTTTATTACTCCACTAATGTTTAACAGATACAACACTGGCTTTTATGCTTTTTATTACTCATCCAGGTCATAGTGATGCATAAAAGCTACATAACTGTACATCTGACAGCAAAACAATGCTCTGAAGTAAGCTATTTCTACCTGATACATCCCCTCTCTATTTTTATTGCCAGAATAACAAGCTTTTAGTTGCCCAGTGAATGTAGAGTAGCAAAAAAGCATATGAGTACAAAGCTTTGGATAATCAACAGTTAAAAAAAAGAACATGAAACCTTCTTAGAATGAATGATTTGAAAACTTACTGGGGAATTACATAACTGATCATCTGGTATTAAAACAATGCTGAGTTATGCAGTTTCACATGATACAGACGATATTCCCTCTTGGTTTTCAGTACAGTAGTAGTAAACTTTCAGTTGCTCAGTAAATGTAGGACAGACAAATCATTCTTAAGGACATTAGTACATTACGTGTTCTAACAAGGGGGATTGGTGTAGTGGTTAAGGTGTTTACCTCACACACGCTAGATACAGAGTTTGATTCTCAACTTTGGGAAATTGGCTTAAAATGGACTGCAAGGGCAGATAGTCTAGTATTTAACCTATGAAACAAGCACCTGATGTAATTTGACAAAAATATGCATAGTTTCACAAACCTTCCAAGAAGCAAAGAGGCAATAATTTTAAGTATTACAAAACTCTCAGGCACCCCCCCCCCCCCAAAAAAAAAGACAGTTGGAATGCCAGCAAAACATGACTGTCTATTGTACAATTAATACTTATCTTATAAGTGCAAGTCCCAAACTTATGAAAAATAAACTGTTAACCTAAAGGAGAACAGCAAATGTCAGAAGTTGTTCTTCTCTTTTTTAATGTTTTTTATTCATTTAATCTGTTGACCAGGTAAACCCACTGGACACAACTGCCCCTTTCCAGGGGCAACCACAAGAGTCAGCTGTCTGTCAGTGGTCAGTGTCCCATCAGCACTGCACTTTCAACTATTAACTTGTAACAAATGGTGAACAGGGGTGACTGACTTGCATTTATATAAAAATATAGATTCATAGGTGTTGGGTAAATACTAGACTAGCTGCCCTTGTGAACCATTTTAAGCCTAGATAGTTCCCTTTTTGTGCTCAAAATAACCTATCCCATTTTGTTATAAATTGGACTTACCCATCCCATAGTCGATAATTATATATTACCCTTAATGAGAGTATCTGGGATCATACCATAGATAATTTGAGGGGACCCATACATGGGATAAAACATTTAGGAGCTGCCTCTGTCTATTAGTAGTACAGGGGGCAGTCCTGGCTTTTTTGTTTTTTTTTTTTGCTTCCTATCCATAGATCTAAGTTGTACTTGAATATAGACAGGGATGAACTTTGTTTTATGTGGATGGGGAGTCTGTTCCACAGCAGTGGTATCCTCTGCGAGATATGCCTGTCCCTCCAAACCATTCTGTTGATGATGCAGAAGAGGTTTAGATCCCTAGACTGAGTATTTCTGATGCCATTTGACTTTCTGATATGCAGTAAATCCATCAGTATTGGGTCGAAAGATGCCTTATATGCCATACACAGGTCAACTCTTAACTTAACAGTCTATAGGTTACTGAGTATAGTGACAGGGTTTTGAGTTGGTCCATCTAAGTCATGTTGTTTAGGCCTTGTATCCTTTTTTGAAGGTATCTCTGTGGGCATTGCAGTTCTTGCATGTGTCTGGACAGATACATGCCAAATGAGGCATATTTAATGATTGGCCTAATGAGTGCTGAGTAAAGGGGACAATGACAACCCTAGATCTAGGCACAATCCCTTTGTTTATAAGCTGTGCAATAAAGAAGGACTAGTAACAGTAAACCTATGTTGGTCAAAAGGTAGATCACTGTCCATATAAGTTCCAAAATCCCAAACAACCTGGTCAACTCTTAGGGCGTGTTTTCAGTGTAGTAGTTCTGTAGGGCAGATTACTTCCTATGGGATACGATTATGCATTTTTTGGCATTTAGTTTCAGTCCGTGATTTCAGCACCAGTTATTTATTTGGAACAAACCTTCCTGCAGGTTGGCTAAATCATTTGGTGTTTCATAGACTGCTCCTAACTTGCAATAATCTGTAAACTTAGTCAGCCAGGGCCCTTTGGTATTGGCGTTTACTTCAAGAAGTAAATGACAAACAGGGTAGGTCCCAACACAAAAACCTGGGGGAATCCACTGGTGACTGGTCTCTTTGTGGAGGTAACTTCCCCTATTTTGAGTATCTGAATTCTACTATCTGTGAGCTAGAATGTAATCCAGCAGGTGACATAGGGGTTTAGTCCCAGTTTAATTAGCTTTTCTACTATGCCTGAGTGGGGAGTTCTGTCAAAAGCTTTGGCCAGGTCAAGGTATATGGTGTGTACCATTTTGCCTTCATCCATTGCTCTGGTGACTTTTAAAAAAAAATCCACCAGGTTGAGTACACATGACCTGCCCTTGATGACTCTAAACAGAGACAAATCCAGTGTTTGGAGGTTCCCTATGTCCTGATTGATAATTCCATGATAAGTTTTTCCATGACTTTACTTATGAGGCAAATTTTATATATGCCTGTTTTTTTTTGCTTATTTATACTATTTACTGCACTTTTTATCCCCTGGTGCTGCGGTAGCATTGTCGCCACACAGTAAGACGTTGTCCTGTTCGATTCTCAGCTAGAGCGTCTTCTGTGTGGAGACATGCGTGAATGGGTGTACCTTCGTTGAAGGTTGTGCGTCAGGGCCAGCAATTCGGCACATAAAAATCTACTGCCAATCATTAGTGGACTGGAGTTCAGCTGTGGCGACCTCTAACCGGGAAAAGCCGAAAGACACAACAACAACTGCACTTTTTATTCCCTGCTGCCTACTTTTACTGTATATACTGTGTACTAAACTACACTGTAGTACTGCAAGTGTCTGCATTACTTTGCCTGTTAAATTGAATTTTATTGCTGTTTTCACTGTTTAAGTATTTACTGGTATTTTTCACTGTTTTAAACCTCTCAGTATGTCACTGCTATGTTTCTGCTGTGTTAAACATTATTTAGTGTTTCCTGCTGAAACTAGGGTAGCTAGTAGCTTTAGCATGTTCAAGATACAAGCTTGCTGCATCTGGGTTTGTTTGTTCTGAGCATGTTTTCCAGTCCATCTTGAATTGGAAGTGGCATATCTGGACTTTAGTGAGAGGATTGTGTTGAATGGACCCTGTCTAGTAAAGGGGTGTTGGTCTAGGGCTTGGAATAATCATCCTTATTGGTTATTTAGAATCTTTTAAAAGTTTTTCCAAGTTTTTAGCTTCTGGTAGTTAAGACCCTGCATTTGAGTAGGTTTCTGTTTATTTGCTTGTTGCGCAGCACCACACACTGCCGCATAACTGTGCTCCAAAGTCGGACAGTTAAATTCACCAATTTTTCCCTTAGATAAATCTGTAGCACACTAGTGTAGCCCTCATCATTAATGCTTTCCCAATCAAAGAAATACTAGTGAGCTATAACCTGTTAACCACCACCAACAACAACAAAAATAAAACCCCAGGAAGAAAAATATTCAACCACTGAGCCCCTCCATGTAGATTCTGAAAAGCCACCCCTAGTCACAACAGTCTTCAACCTAGCATTATGGGCAGTTGGACTATCTTTGTTTATCCTGCCAACTTTGTTGACTTGGGTCTCTTGAAGCAGTGTAGCAGTTGCCTCATGTACACAGACAACCCTCTACTAATAGCTTACTCTAGGACAGAGTGTGAGAGATTAATCTACACCAAGAGTCTTGAATGCATGCGCTGTTGCACTCAAAACAGTAACACAGAAGAGGTTGTCAAGTCACCCACCGCCACTACATATTCACATAGGGTACTGACACACATAATATGCATCAAACACAAAAATCTACATGCACAGAGGTTCTCTCGAAAAACTTACCTAAACACCAGAGACTTCCAAAACACAATACTACAACTAACACAGTCCCCCATAGCACATTGCAATACCAGTATTTCACTCACCAAGCCCATAAGGCTAATTACTCAAAAAACAAATTTTCTTGCTTGTCATTGGAGAGTCAGTAGTGAGACACATGGATGTCCCACTCACCAGGATGGGCAAGGATAAAGTCACAGTCAGCTGCCTTGTCTGGTGCCAAGATTTATCAAATCCTGCATGCACTTAGGTTTCTCAGCAACAAGTACCATTATGACTCTGACATAGTTTATGTTGGTGTGAACAACCTGAGATGTACTTCACTGGACTATATAAAGAGAGACGTGTTTGAGCTCTTTAAGTATGTGTCCCAGGCAGTATACTACCCTCACCTGAAATTATGCCACAGTAAAACAAAAAAATGATTGATTTCAATAATTGGCTTAGTTTTTGGTGTAATTCAAAGGGGATCTGGTTCCTGTCAGCCTGGGAAGCCATGGTCGAAAAACCTTGCTGCTTTGCCAGAGATGATCTGCACCTAGCCTTTCAGCTGCTGACAAAGACTTTCATCTTCCTCATTTTGCCTTTTTTAGGCAAGGTCTCGAAAACAACATTACCGACGTGAAATTAGCCAACCAGAACAAAATAAGGGTCATGCTGCTAAATGGTAGGAGCTTAAACCAAAAACTGCACTGCCTGGAAGCACTTTTTTCACTAGAAGATGTAATGTCTGTGCAGTGACAGAAACCTGGTTCAAGGCGTCAGAGAGTACCCCGTCCTTGCAAGGCTACACTGCCGTCCACAGCTTTAGGCTTCAAAATGGACATGTGAAAACCAAAGGAGGCATTGTTTCTGTCTATATTGGAGATAAATTCACCTCCCATCTACTTAGACTGGACAACTCCATGGAGTTTCTCCAAGTCCAGTTTACAGTGTGTAAGACCCCCATTTAAGTCATAGCCAGCTATAGACTCCCCCCACCCCATGGATCACAGTGCTCACAAAGCCTATTTGACCAAACTGGGGATGATCCAAATTTTAGCAGACACTCTGGTTATGGGGAATTTCAGTTATCCCACCATCAACTGGGAAATCTGCACTAGCCCTAACTAACTAGTGCAAATGTTCCTTGAGTTTAATTCAAATGCCTGGAACAAATTGCTTGTACCCCAGCAAAGAGGAGCAAACATTCTAGATCTGATCCTCACTAACTTGTCAAATAGATGCATTGCTGCAACTGTCGGACACTCATTAGTTAAATCTGACCACAAAACAGTTACCTTTGGGCTGGCACTAATGCCAGAACTCACAAAAGGTGAAATCAGAATAAAAAACTTCAGCAAGGCAAACTGTACCCTGCTAGATGAAGGTATAAATGCATTTCAAGCCTCACCCCAAGCTGAAAGTGGTAACTACACCGACACTTACACTAAAGCCCTGTGTAATCACTTGCAAAAGTGTATAAACCCGGCTGTACCAGAAGGAATCAAAGCTAGAGCCCCAAATAAAAACAAGCTGCAATGGTGGACATTCAGCATCAACTAACTTTACAATAAACGCAAAATGTTGCTGTCCAAGAAAACAATGACAAGGCCTCAACAATGGAAAAGCACCCTCCTCAGCCTCAATAGGCAAATAAGACACCTTATCAAATTCTCTAAGGGCTTCTTTGAGAGAAACTTACCAAGTACAGCTAAGGATAACCATAAGGCCTTTTACAGCTACGTACATAGCCTAAAAGGTAGGACCCAAGCATGTACGGAACTAGTGACCAACGGCATCACACACACAATGACCCCACAGAGATAACAAAGCTGCAAGCAGATAGCTTTGATGAAACTTTCACTCCTTTATCCCCTTCTATTTTAACACAACCCCCCCCCCCCCCCATATATCTGAAGAGCAGGTCCTCAAAGCCTTGTCCAAGGCAAAAAAATACAGCCTTTATGGGACCAGACGGTATCCCAGGCTGTCTTCGAAACAGGCTAAAACATGAACTAGCATCACCATTAAGTAGCCTTTTCAATCCATAGCCTAACCACAGGTTTTGTTCCTGTGGAATGGAGAACAGCAATAGTTATTTTCCCCCACATAGGTGGCCTAGCAACAGACCTGAGGAATAACAGACCCATAAGTCTGACCAGCCTCATCTGTAAGGCCATGGAACATATCATTATGGACCTCGTAAATAAAGACATGAGTGACCTCCAAGCCCTGGATCCTACCCATTTCGACTTTATCAAGAGCAAATCATGTTTGTTAAATCTGCTGGATGACTTTGAAATTGTTACCAGGGCCACTGATGAAGGCAAATCTGTGCACATAGCATACCTCGACTTGGTAAAGGCTTTCGACACAATCCCACATTCAGGCATTACAGATAAACTTAGCAAACTGAATTTAAACACCTTTGTTGTAAGATGGGTTGCCAACTGGCAAACAAACTGGGCACACACTATCAAAGTGGATGACTCCACATCAACCAGCAGACCTGTTACCATTGGGGTGCCACAGGGGACAGGGCTGGGCCCCCTATTGTTTGATATATATTTCTCAGAAGTTCAGGTCAAAACTAAAGGATTGTGGCTGACCAAATTTGCAGATGACTGCAAACTGGGTGCAATTATTGAATTCCCAAATGATGTCAGTATACTCCAGGAGGGTCTCATGCAGACCAGCAAATGGTGTATTAGTCTTTGTCTCAAACTGAATGCAAAGAAATGCATCATCATTCCCTTCAGCACAAACAAAGTCCCTACACACTGTCAAATAAACAATACACTAAGTAGCCCCAAAGTGGTAAGGGACCTGGGATCGCAAGTTGACTTCAATCTTAACTTTGACCACTGAATGTCTACTGTAGTAAGAAAGGCTTTCTACGTAGCACACTTGATTAGTAAAGGCATTGCTTCAAGAGCAAAAGAGGTTATAACCCCTCTGTACTTGGCACTAATCCAGCCCATAATTGAGTATAACACCTCGTTCAACATGTACCGTACAAAACACCTGCAGTAACTGGAGAGACCTCAAAGGTTTCTAACAAAGATCATCAAGGGTCTGCAGCATGTGTCTTACACAGAACGACTACTAAAGTCCGTGTCACTATACTCTATGTCATGTAGATTTCTTGGGGGAGACTTATGCCTGGCCTACACAGCAATCTGAGACCCAAATCTAATGAATTTGCTGCATAGCAGTAAATCAAATAGGACTAGGGCTACCCATTCCAGGGACCTAAATATGGCTTTGACTTAAATGGGACATGCTGGAGGGGCAGATTTATCTCCTAGCAACTGTTGCATTTTTGGAACAGGCTACCAATTCATGTGAAACACAGCACCTCTACGACACTGGTCAAGAGGATCCTGGATGAGTGGCTGGGGCACCGTAAATTCTTACCAGGGATAGCTCCCACATCCTTCCTGGACATGGGCAGTCATCACTGAATGCAATCTTGGGTATTTACTAGCATTTTCATGGTATTACATTGAGATAAAACAGCTAGGCATAAAATGACTTGTGGGTTGATAGCCTAGTAATCTTCTATGACTCTATATGGGTTATCTTCAGTTTGCAGATAGTCCACTTCCATGAAACCTAGTTTACCGACGCATCAAATCACCGACATTCTCAAAGCCGATGTTTCTTGAAAGGTAAGTAAACACTTGGCCATCCCGACGGAAGAACTACCCGAAGAAAACAAGCCCACTGATGTGGGATGCTTTGCCCCCCACACCCCCTTACTAAATATACCAACTCTGAGAACGCACTACTGCAGTGATAAGGGGCAAAGTTCAGGTAGATGGCCAAGTGTTCACTAACCGCGTGGGTAACATCGACTTTGGGATGGTCAGTAATTTGAATTGTCGAGTGAATGCATGTCGGGGAAGTGGACTGTCGGTAAACTGAAGGTGACCCATATATATATATATATATATATATATATATATATATATATATATATATATATATATATATACACACACACACACACATATATATATATATATATATATATATATACATATATATATATATATATATATATATATATATATATATATATATATATATTTATATTTATATATATATATATATATATATATATATATAATCAAATTCATTCTGTTTTCATGAGCTGAGGTTATGGGAGTTGTACTTGGGATTATGTATAATTTGTGATAGTTACATTAGTTGTGTTATCTTTTTGGTCCGACGTTGTAGAAACAAAATTGAATCCTATTCTTTGTGTAAAACACTGAATAACACCAAATGACAATTTTTTGCAAATGATAAATTTATGAAGAAATACATGTTATGGCAAATTAGTGTTCTGTCTTAAAATGCCAAATTCCACAGAATCTTTTTTTCCGGTACTCTGGCATTTCATGTTTGGCATTTCATGTTTGGTATTGTATGTTATTTCAAGAAAAGAATGGAAATTAATATCTGTAGTGAAAAATCAGACAGACGTAACTATAATACTGAAACAGAGATGCTCTGGACTACTACAATTGCGTGAGGTGCTCATCATAGCAAGAGGCTACTGACTGCATTCCTGCTCTTTAAACAATAACTTTGGGTTTGCCAATAGAACTCTGTGCTATCTGGCTCCCAGTCTTTTTCTTATTTTAAGAAGTGACTGTTTTGCTCCTCTGCCAGTCTCGGCAAGCCCTCACTAATTTGGAAAACGAAGTCCCCGCATGCCCCTGAACTGTATTACAGGAATGAATTTAAGGCAGTCTGTGGCATGGATTAGTAGGGAACACAGAAGTTGCCATATTAGTTAGTTGTAAACACCCGTAGTCTCATATCCCTCTACTCTCAATCTTGCATTTTATTGACTGTCAGGTTTAGTGAGTAGTAGCAGATTTTAGTCATATGGGCTGACAGTTCAAGTTGCCAACAGTTTATCAGAGAATTAGAAATGAAAATAGACATGTAGATTAACAAATAGTTAGTGCTCTATCTTACAAACAGACCACTTGAATGAGTAACAGAACTGTCTTACTAATAAAACATGTAAGTGATATGGCAGTAGGATAAGTGACAAAACATTAACAGCAGTAATATTTCAGAAGTGTCTTATTAGCTAACAAAAACAAGTAAATGATGTAATGGGTCAGGTATGTGATAAAACATTTAACACAGTAGTAAACTTTTGGTAGCCATGTTAATAGCAATGATTAGTTGACTTTGTGTTAAGCAGGTCAAATTAGAGAGAATTTGGTTGAATTTGGTAATGGCGGATTCACTGGAAACAAAATTTGGCAACATTACCAGTATGTTAACCCTTGGATGACCAAATGAATTCCTAACACAGGTTAAATGAATGTTATGACTGCTGAGAAACTGGTAATAACCAAGTCACAAGTCAAAAACCAAATAAAGCAACAAGGAGGAAGCCAGGATTAGAATTCTCCACACTATTTATTACCACAAGATTGAGTGCTTTCGTCTGATTAAAATGGACTTTTATCAGAATAAGAAACCATCAAAAGAGCAGTTCATTTATACTTTTCAAAACAGCCACATGATCAGTTAAATTAAACACCTAACCTGGAGAAAGATTTCCTCGCCTGTGGTTACAGTAAACAGTTTGTTTTCGGGATGTTTGAACCTATCTCCCTCCAAAAAATAAAACACCAACCTTGATTACCCACACCCTGACAACAGCCATAGAGCTAACAGACAAAGAAACTACAATGAGGGATATAAAGACATCTCCATGACGGTTACTTACTCCGCTGACTGCAGAGTTATAATGGACATTATTAAGGATTATTCTCAAGAATAACCTAACGCTAAACAATATACTACCAGGAAAAAAAACCTAGTTTCAAAATTCAGAGAAACAGGAATATCAGACTTTTTTTTTTTCAAAAAATGAGCAAAACAACCACAGATCAACTCCTCTCCCTGAAGGGTACATTCCCTTGTGGATCCCCAACTGAAGTTACTGTAAGCATATGATAAAAAAAAAACTGGTTTCCACTGACCGATACTACCACAGCCAAGAACATGGGAATTGCAATTTGGAATCTGTAGTTTACAGGGCCCAATGCATTTGATGCCCTGCTTTCTATATCAGGAAAACTATCAACAGACCTAAAACTAGAATTGCTAGACACGTTATAGACATCTGGTATAGCAACAACAGCACTGCACTAGCTAAACACAACCAAGATCAACCCGGACACAAAATATTCCAATTTAATGTTTTAGATCGCATACCAAAAGAAGAAATACAATGATCATTAAATAACAAACTGGAAAAAAATGTGAATTAGAATGGCAGATCAGACTAGAAGCATGTAAACCACCAGGATTTAACACTCAGATTTTCATCATCAGCATTCTCAATCTTAGGAGATTCTATCACCATGCTTATTTTTGACAGCTGAACGCTCCTGTTTTAATTTGACTTTGGTGGAGATTTGTGCAATTATTTATTAGTAATTTTTAATTGATTATTAGTTATTGTAATTCTGTGCACAAAAAGTTTTCTTTCGAATTAAAAGGTTTTATCCACGAGGTATATCTGAAGAAGTGTGAGTGAAAGCAGTGCAGACAAGCTATATTTATTCATTTTAACATACAGAGACAATTTTATGTGGGCATGCTTTCCTTATTATTTAAATTTTCCTCTTTATTTAAAAAAATATATATTGTTACTTACTGATAATCTGCTGTACACCAACAAGAACATTTAGTTGCTATGTAAAAAAAATACCAATCACACATAACCCAAATTACAAAGTCCTCACTGGTGTTTGTTATAAGACCCAAAGTAGACCATCATTTCAATTTTTCACCCAGTCAGATTTTACTTCCTGTTTTCCCGCATTTTCTATCCAGTCACACAAACAATTGATAGTGTAGTATGTCTTTTAGACAAGTTAGCCTACATAGTTGATTAGATGGTTAACACCTAATGGTAAACATTTATGTATGTGTAAAAAAAACACCAAACACATGGACCTCAATTACTATATCCTAACAGGTATATTTGTAAGTCTTATAGCACGCCAATTTTTCAGAGTTCTCTCATTCAAGTTTTACTACTGAATTTCCTGGCTGCAAACACTCCATTCAGTCACACAGAAACTGGAAGCAACATAACCATTGGAATATTAAACACCTACATTGTAATATATACTTGAGAGATATTCACATTTTAACCAATCACAATTCTGTTTACATTTCTATAGAATTAAATAGAATGTTGATTTTTTCTTTGTTTTCAAAATATTTATAAACATGATGTATTTCTATTTTCTTTACATAAACATAGCGCTTATCTGCTGATTTATATAACTTTCACCCAGTAAAGATTTGTTGTTTTGCTACTAAGAAGTGAAGTTATTTTAATCAGAACAAGATTTGTTGTTTTGGTACGAAGAACATGAAGCTGTTTTTATTTGCAAAAGTGAAGAAATTTTGATTGCAACAAAATTTTTTTTACTACTGTTTGGGGTCTAATTTACAAATATGTCTTACTGCTACTGCGTGATGTTTTAGCTTAGCTGGAATAGCTCAAAAGGCTATTCTTTCTAGTTGTTTTGATCTGAATAGTTGGATCCTGTCCTCTATCTGAGGGTTTAAACTAACTAAACTTCAGGGTGCTCATAATGCTTCGTTTCTAAGCTTAGATGTATACATTTTCCAGTATAGAGAGCACATTGATTTTCCTGTAGATTTAAAGGATAGGTTCTTAGTTTTCTCAGAAAGTTCTTCTTTACTTATTTTTGTTGAGTAATTCCAGTAGGACAGGGGGAATGAGTACAGTTTTAATAATCTTCTATATGATTGACAAGTATGACTTAGCTTTAGATGGATTATTATTTCTATTAGAAAAGAAGTCTAGGATTTTTGGAGTAGATTGTTTGTATGTCTAATGCTATTTTAATTTTGTCTTGAATGTATTCCTTACATGTTTGCATATCTAACCAACTACTATTTTACAGACTGTATCTAGCAATATGAAATGTTCTTTTGATGGTACGTTACTCTGATGAAGTCCATTTTAATTGGAAGTAAGTGGTCAGTGTTGTGGTAATAAATTGTGGAGAATGAGTGCTGAAAACAATGAGCTGTACACTTTGACAAAACAATAAACAGTCTGTTTAGTGGAAATATAAAGACATGATTAGTCCTTGCACACTGACGATTATATGGAGTATGAAACACTGTAACTATCATCTATAGCATGGAAACTAGCAACAATGCTTAATTATTTAAGATTAGTTTTATTGGTTTATGGAGTCAAGAGGTATACAGTCAATTCACAGGTGGACAAGATACTGTGCTTCTAACTGTCCTCTTTGTCTACACAGTGGCAGATGGTATTTGTAATTTAGAAAACCTTATTGCTGCTTCTTGTCTGTGTTTTTCTCAATTAACTGATTTTTGGTCTGATTACATTAGGCTCAACATTATGCACAAAGTTGTTCTTGCATCTGTTTTAGTCCCTGGAAGATAGGGCATTTCTTTGTAGCTGTGTAAAAAGCTGTGTGTAGTTAGCATAGGTGCCTTTAATGTAACTGCATCTGATGTTAGGCTTGTTACTGACAAAGATAGAAGGGTTATGGCTGGGCACGAATTTTTGATGCATGTGTCCAGTGCAGAAATTATACATAGTTTAGTATATATTTTCACTAAAGGCTAAAACAGTTCAGATTGTATTAGCCATGAGTAGATTCTGCTTTTTATTTGAAGCTTAGTGCTCCAAAAGGTCTCTGTGGCCGTCTTGGCAGACATGGGCATACAGCAACAGTATATCAATTGTCTCATGTTCTCAGACAGCCATATAATCCTTAAGCTAGCACAGTATGTGAAAGATGTAAATACACAACTTCCTTGAAGGCAATAATCTCGCTTACAAGCAAAGTTTTCAAGAACACGCATATCACATCCTCCACACATATGTACTACCACACACACACACACACACACACACACAGACCGACCATACTGAGGCACTTAAAAGAAACCTTCCCCAGTCTCAGACCACCTAAGCATACAAGCAGCATTGTCTGTCCTTCGCAGTCTCTAAAGCACACACCAAAATTAATAACCATCACTGCAAATAAGGCTGCTCACAATGCTCCCCCAGGATCAAAGCCCATAAGGCCAGTAAACACTTTACTTAGGACTTCTGTAATGGGAGATTCCATTGTATGATACACAAATGCCCCAGTCATCAGGCTCTAGAAGGAGAAGATAATGGTCAACTGCTTGCCCCCCCGGGGCTTTTGGATATTGATTAAAACTTATTCCACCCCTTTAGAGTCTTTTTAAAGCAATGCCAAAATGACAAACCTTCGAACATAGCAAAAAAAGAAAAAAAAAACTCAAAACAACCTTAAGATGTTACTTCTCAATGCTAGGAGCCACGACAAAAAAACTCCACACCGTACAAGTCCTCCTTAATCTGGAGAATATAGGCATCTGTGCCATTACAGAGACTTAGTTTAAAGCAAGGCTACAATGCTTCCACATATTTAGACCAACAGCAATACAGATAGGGTTTAAATGTGTAGTTGTCTCCATCTACTTCAGCAACAAATATACTTCCAGGGGTTAAACAGGTTATGCTCCGGAGTTTATCCATGTGCAAGTCATCCTAGACGGTCCTTTTCCATATCCTTGCTAACTATAGGTCACCATCTATGCCCCAAGAATCTTATAAATCATACCTAGACCTACGTCTGACACTCACTATCCAACCAAATACACTATTTATGGGGGTGGTCTTTAACTACCCTTTTACAGACAGGGAAATATACACAGCCTCAAACTCTGTAGACTGGGAGACCTTCACTGCCACGGTTAAACAGGTTATGCTCCGGAGTTTATCCACGTGCAAGTCATCCTAGACGGTCCTTTTCCATATCCTTGCTAACTATAGGTCACCATCTATGCCCCAAGAATCTTATAAGTCATACCTAGACCTACGTCTGACACTCACTATCCAACCAAATACACTATTTATGGGGGTGGTCTTTAACTACCCTTTTACAGACAGGGAAATATACACAGCCTCAAACTCTGTAGACTGGGAGACCTTCACTGCCACAAACTCACAGGTAGAAAGTTTCTTGGACTTTATTAACAGAAATATTCTGGACCACATGGTGTATACTGGATCTGGTACTCACCAGTATGGGAGAGTGCAAAATCCCCTTCCCCCCAGCGTGACATCCTTATAGGTGAAGTCAGATCACAAAGCTGTCTCCTTCAAAAAAATCAGCTGGAAAAACCCAGCTAAACCTATAACAGGAACTATTGTAAAGCAAACTACATCCTACTGAGTGACAATTTATGGAAATTCAGTGCCCCTGAAACCCAAGATCACAACAACCTCTGCAGAATTGTTCACAGAAACCCTGTACAAACATGTGAATGGCTGCATAGAGGATGCTCAACCAACCCGAAGTAAACCATAGCAAACATCAAAAGTAAACCACACTGGTGGAATCCCAACTTTAGCAAGGCATATAACAAAAGGAAAATAATTCATGGCCAAAATAAGAAAGAGCTACTCTTACAAAGACAAGAGCTCACTAATTAAACTAAAGAAACTAAAGGAATTAATTAATCAAACAAGGCCAACTATGACGTCAGGATAGCCCCTCAGGCTGAGGGCATCCACAAGTCTGTCTTCAGCTGTGTCCAAAACCTTAAAAGTAACACATCATTGTGCTGAATTGGTGGCAAATGGCAACAGCTTCACTCATTAGAGAGAGAGAGAGCAAATCTGCTAGCTGACAAATTCACCTCAAACTTCACTCTCTACTCCCTCCCCCAATACCTCAGCTCTCAGCAGGGAGCAGGCCTTGGCGGTGCTTGATAAGGCCAAAAACACTGCCTCATTGGTCCCCAGTAGCATTCCAGGTTGGTTTCTAAATAGCTTAAGACATGACCTTTTAGGACTACCTGAGATAATTTTGAACTACAGCTGTAAAACAGGTTATGTACTAAGTAATGATGGACTGCAAAAGTCATCCCTCTTCACAACGATGGTCCTTCAGCCAATCCTGTAAACTACAGACCCATTAATCTGACAAGTCTTATATGCAAAGCCATGGGATGAATCATCATGGAAATGATCAGCAAGGAGACTGGCAACCTGCAGACACTGGACCCATCCCGGTTTGTCTTTGTCAGAGGAAAGTTTTGCCTAATTAATGTGGTGGATTTACTAAAGAGAGTCACCAAGGCAATGGATGAGGGGAAGACTATACATATCACCATCCTTGACCTGGCTAAGGTATTCATTACAATCCCCCACTCTGATAATGTTAAGAGACTCCCCTAACTAGGCAAATATCCTTACATAATTCACTGGATTGCCTGGTGGCTGACAGGACCCAAGAAGTCAAGATTGATGAAACTACCTCCACCAAGAGGTCGGTCACCAGCAGAATACTTTAGGGATTCATGCTGGGCTTGCTTCTGTTTTGCATTTACTTCTCAGAAGTCAAAGCTAATGCTAAGGGCCTCTGGCTTACCAAATTCACAGATGACTGTAAATTAAGAGCTATCCTAGATTCCCCCAGAACACTAGCATCCTGCCGCGGTGATGCAGCGGTAGCATTGTTGCTTCACAGCAAGAGGTTCTCCTGTTCGATCCTCAGCTTGGGTTGGGCGTGCCTTCTGTGTGGAGTCTGCATGTCCTCCCCGTGGTCGAGTGGGCATTCGATAGACATGCGGTGAATGGGTGTGCCTTTGTTGAAGGTTGGGCGTCGGGCTGGCAACTTGACACCATAAAAACCAACTGCCAATCATTAGTGGACCGGAGTTCTGCTGTGGTGACCCCTAACTGGGAAAAGCCGAAAGACAAACAACAACAACTAACATCCTGCAAAAGGGCCTAACTCAGACAGATGACTGGTGCCAAAGCCATAGTTTAAAACTCATTACGAGGAAGTGCATTATAGTGCCCTTTTGGAAAGTGTCCACACAAGCCAATTACTCCATCAGTAAAACACCCCTAAGAATTTACCTGGTAGTTTGGTATCTGGAAACATGTAGACAGTAATCTGACCTTCGACCAACATGTTGCCAAAATAGAAAGAAAATCATTATGTGTTGCCCACCTTATGAATAAGGGTATGGCATCCAGGTCCAAGGAAGTTATAGCACCACTTTACTTGACCCTTATCATCATTGAGTACAATTCCGTTTTCTGCGTGTACCTTACCAGGCATTTGCAACAACTGGAAGACCCACAGAGGTTCCCCACCAGGAGAATCCAGGGTATTAGCACACTGTCCTACACAGATTGTCTTAAGGCCTTCTCTCTGTAATCCTACTGTTTCCTACTGGTTGCCGAAAGGCAATTTATGCCTGGCACATAAGGGTTCCTCAGGTGTATCCCTGGTGGATCTTATGCAAATCCCCAAAATGAACAGCACTAGAAACACCAGATTCAAGGATTTAAACTTTGGCTGTGATATAAATAAGACATGCTGGTGAGACTAGTTTGTGTCTCAACAGGATTACTTCTGCATTGGTAATTTAGCACATTACTCAACATTATAAACTGACAACTGTTTATGCATTAAGAATATATTTTGACACGCTATTTGATATGTGTAATATCCCATTGGAAATATTGTAGGAATCATCCCTTGGTGACGTAACTGACTTTTACTTTTGGAAGACGTGGTTTGCATAATACTATACTTGTTTAAAATTAAAATGATCATGAAACTTTGAGACTCGTATTTGAAATAACATCTAGAAATAAATGCTCTGTCCACTTAACAACAGAGAGAGAGAGAGAAACAGAAAATCCAGCCTGTAGTATTAACTTGTATCTTCTTTATTGGCTGCATCAATACTCCATTTATTTTAATTGATGCATTTATTTTCCCCTGTAAATACCCTGTCCAGTTGACCACCACTTGCTTAGTGTTGCTTCAGCTGTTCTCGTCTTAAGTGTTCCTGGAATTAATCCACAAGAGGCTGGGACTGCTGCGTCCATCACTGGGTTTGAAAGTGATAGGGGAAACGCAAAGCAGAGCAGTCTGACAGCATCATAGATGCTGTCCTAGTTTGGCAGATATTTTTGTGATGCCCTAACAAGGCTATGCTGTTTGATGTACTGTTCATCTGTGCCCACAGCACCAGTTAGCATCCATTTCGGCATTGTGCTGAATTCAGTGGCCATACAACATTAATCGCATCACTGTAGCTGTGCCTGATCCCAAGCACAACTTCTGTTGTCACTCTGTGTGTCTAGTTGCCTACTAAGATTTGTGTGGCACAGTAGTTACGCATCAAAGCTGATAATACAAAGAAATGTTGGTGGTTTTAGTTTTTGACAGAAAGGTTGGTAGCCAGGGCTTAACCTCTCCTTTGGAACACCAGGTAAAGCAGAGAATATGTCAATGCCTTCAACTCTGAAGCCCTTCTAGTTGATACAGTTGTTACCAATACACACAGAGTTTTCCAATCAAGAGCTTTAGAGTGACTGACAATGTAGATTCAGATACAGGTTTACTTTATCATTTAAAAAAGAAGATAAACTAAATCTGGTTTCCAAAGTAAACACAGATAAAGCTGAGCAGTGCATCTAGTAAAGGACTAAAATTATAACTCAAGAAATGTAGTAATTATTTCCGAATTATGAGTACTTCTATCTTACTTACTGCTGGTTATTCATTATGACGCCAGTAAGAGAATCTCTCTCATTTAGATAAGTAAGAATTTCTTCTGTTAGGATTTCTGTTTCTTGAGGAAATGTTTCTACTTTTGTCAACAAGAGTTCACCATGACGTAGGCTTTTGCAGCCATTCTAATGTAGGCCATGCAGAGTGGGGTGCAGGACCTTCCCTTGTCACGCCAGTGTATCATGTCCAGCAGACTGAATTAGCAGGTTTCCTCATCTTCCTTGGAGCTGTTAGAAACAAACAAGCTCTTTATTAGAGGCCTGGAGAGAAACCCCCCAAACAAAAATTGTTTGTATTCATGTCTAACATTATATAAAGTCACATAGGACAACAATTGCAGTACAGACATAGCATTGATCAAAAACTTTCAAAATAGAACTTGAACATAATTCGAGTCCTTCAGTATTGTCATTAACTTACATTGACCTACATTGGATAAACTTAAGTTGCATCACAATACAGTATTAGATATTTTTGCCATAGACCAAGATGACGTTAAATGAGAGACGTCTAGCAGATAATTAGTACTTAGATAAACTTTCAGGAGTCAAAAGGGGTATAAGAGATACTTGTATTTTGAAACAAAGTGAAGGTTAGAGGGTAGAGCATTAGGTTGCAGTGAAATAGTAAACAGTAAGTTAAACTGTAGTTTTTGGTGTTTACAGTTAGTTTTTTTGTGTATACCTTTCCAAGCACCTGCAGCAATTGAAGAAACCACAAAAGTCCCCCACAAGGAAAATTCAAGGTCTTCAGCATATGTCCTGTGTGGATCGTCTGAAATCATTGTCACTTTATTCTGTTTAAACAGTCTACTTGGAGGTGATCTCTACCCTGCATACAAGGCAATCTCTGACCCTGCTTTATTGGAAATGCTGCATCTCCATAAGTCAAATGGTACATGAGTTACTCGCTCTAAAGGCCTTAACCTGGTATGTAACATTAATAGAACCTAGTGGTGGGACAGATTTGTCTCCCAGAGGTTACCACACCTTTGGAACAGACTCCCACTTAATGTCAAACAGAGCACCTTATTGGCCGTCTTCAAATGCAGTCTAAAAGATTGGATGGGTAACCGTAAAATTATTCCAGGGATTCCACCTGTGTCCCTTTTGGAGAGGGACAATAGCTGCTGATCGTGGGAATAGGGGTAGAACTTGGCTAGGCTTGTAAGGGCCCAAGGGCCATTCGCCTAGTAACTTCCTGTGATCCTATGTATTAGCCTGGGGTTGAGCAAGAACATAGCAAGTGCTTACTTAGCTATTGTTTAAGTTAATTTTTAAAGACTGTGTTTCAGTTTGCTTTAAGTAATACAGTAGAGAATTCCAAAGTTTGGAGATACAGCAGGAGTAGAGTGAAACGCCAACAGTGTTAAATAAATTTAGTTGTAAGTAAATGTGATTCGTTTTAAGAGCTTAGTTCTCTAGCTGGGGAATAATGATTTAGGGTGTTTCAGAGTGCTGGACAATTTTCTGGTTTATATATTAGGTTACAGGCAATAAGTAGCTGTGAGAAGGTAAGTTTCTGTGGGAACTCTAGCAGTATAGTTGTTTTGTGGCTATGCAGTGGTGACTTTTTGTAGGTAGATTGGTGGCAAATCTAGTCATTTTGTTGCAACAGCTGAGTAGTACAATTTTTTTGGATGCTATGAAAGTTAGTTAGGATGGTAGGCATAAAGGAGAGGTGGTAGTAAGCAGATTGATGCAATGGTTTTGTAGTGCTGACAGTGTGATGATGATTACGTCTGCATAATAAATCAAGTTTCTGGTGGTTTAACAGCTAGGAGAATGTGTAGTTAAAATTTTAGGTGGTCATCTGTTATGACTCCCAGTAGAGTATTTTGAAAGATTGTTTTTAGTCTGAGAAATATTTTAGGATGAAGAACATTATTATTTTTTGTTAGGATTTATAAGACGGTGAGATATTCTTAGTCTTGTCTCAGTGGGGCAGCATGAGTCCTGGGTGAGGTCATTAAGTTTTGAGACGAGAGGGTTGGGGCAGAGCAGATGGGGGCGGCGCTGCTTGAATATTGTATTTTGTTCTATGCTTAGAAGTTGTGTGAAATGTATTTGTAAAGATATTGAATAAGAGGGTGCCAAATACTGAACCTTATGGGACTTCAGTGGAAACAGGGAGGAAGGGTGAAAAATCTTAAGAGTCATAGCTGTCTGTCTGTGAGACTGCTATGAAACCATGATGAGGCTGATTGGGAGAGGGTGAGGATGAAAGTTCTTTGAGTAGATTTTGGTGAGAGACTTTGTTGAATGCTTTTGATAGATCAAGGAAATGGATAAATACGAAGTGGATTGAATTTCTCATATATTTTATGTTTGTGAAACTGAGAAGGGCAATTGTAGTGTTATGTGTGGGATGGAATCCATGTTTGGGATATGTAGTAGTAAATCTAGTAACTGGAGGGGAGATTATTGTTGATGAATTTTAAGAGTTATGAATGGATATATTATGCTAGGGTTTTTTTGATACAGGTATTAAAATAGTTATAGGTATGTAACTGGTGTATTGTGTTGATGTTCCCCCTTTGTACAGGGGTATAATAAAGAACATTTTCCAGAGAGCTTGGCCATAGTTTTCTGTGACATAATGGCTTAAAAGGAGAGAGAGACAGGGTAGACTAAGGTGTCTTTGCTATTTTCATATACTCAACAGGTGAATTGTTTGCTAATAAGGTGGTTGATTTTAGTGTGTTTGGTTGCTGTAGAGACATTCTTGAAGCTAAACTGACCTAGCTGAGTTTTTTTTGGGTGGGGGACGGACTGGGGGGGGTATCCTTGAGTAAGGAGAGAGCAGTCTGTATAGAATGAGAAATGACTTGGAAAGTGATGCAGTCTTTGTTGTGAGGCAAGGTAAGTCGACCCCCCCCCAGTCAAGGAAATCAAGGTAAAAAACTTATCTAAAGCTAACTTCACACTCCTCAAGACCGAGGTGGGAAGTTTCAAAGCTCCCAATCAAATGGAAAATGATGACCCATCGGCAGAATCCTTTACAAGTGCATTCTATGAACACCTTCAAGAATGCATGGACTGAGCCATTCCAAGTAAAACCAAGCCCAACTCCTCAAAAAAGAGGAAGCCAGTCTGCTGGACCCCAGCCATAAATAAACTTTACAACAGAAGGAGGAAACTCCTGCATGATAGAACAAAATCCCAAAATAAGAAGGCATCTCTGATTAACATCAGTAAAAAACTGCGCTCCCTCATTAAATCATCCAAGGCCAACTTCGAAAGAAAAATAGCCAATGACTCTAAGGATAACCACATAGCCTTCTTTAACTATGTCAAGAGTCTAGGGGCAAACTCTCAGATATGCTCCGAGCTAGTGCATAATGGCCATAAATACACTGAACCAACCAACATAGCCAACATCCTGGCTGACAAGTTCAGTGCAAACTTCACCCCTCCCTCTCCACCAAAGGGGCAAGCACCCATCCCAGAAGAATGTGGCGCTCCAGATATCTCAGACACACAAGTAAAGACAGCCCTTGCAAAGGCCAAAAACACAGCATCAATGGGACCAGATGCTATCCCAGGTTGTGTCTTACACGAGCTTCAAAATGAACTAAGCCCCATCTCAAATCACTATTCAAACTCAGCCTCTCTACAGGCTATGTACCCAAAGAATGGCATACAGCAACAGTCGTACCACTCCACAAAGGTGGTGCCACAACTGACCCTGGGAACTATCGCCCTATAAGCTTGACTAGCTTGGTCTGCAAAGCCATGGAACGCATTATCATGGAGCTCATTAACAGGGACATTGGAACCTCCAGACACTGGACCCCACCCAGTTCAGCTTTGTTAAAGGCAGATCTTGCCTCCTAAACTTGGTCAACGACTTCGAAACAGTCACCAAGGCCATAGATGAAGGGAAGGTGGTCCACACAGCATATCTGGACCTCGCTAAGGCATTCGACACCATCCCACACTCAGGAATCATAGACAAACTCACCAGCTTAAATATTAACCCCTGTGTCACGAGATGGGTTGCCAATTGGCTCTCAGACAGAACCCACATGGTAAGAGTGGCAGGCGCCCATGTCTCACTCTAAACCAGTCAGAAGCGGAGTCCCACAGGGCTCAGTCCTGAGACCCCTCCTGTTCGGTATATATTTCTCCGAAGTACAGACAAAGGCGGAGGGACTGTGGCTAACCAAGTTCGCAGATGACTGTAAATTGGGTGCAATAATTGACTCTCCAGCTGACACAGACATCCTGCAAAAGGGTCTCACAGAGACAAACACCTGGTGTCAAAGTCACGGCCTCAAGCTAAATGCCCAAAAAATGCATAGTAATCCCATTTGGGAAAAACAAAGTACCTACAAACTACCACATAGATGGGAATCCACTAAGTACAGAAGAAGTAATTAGGGACCTGGGTACCCAAGTAGGTAGCATGCTCTCCTTTGATAACCACATAGCCAAAATGATCAGGAAGTCATTCTGTGTGGCACACCTGATCTCAAAGGGTTTCTCATCCAGATCCAAGGAGGTGATTGTGCCCCTTTACTCCTCAATCATTAGGCCCATAATAGAGTACAATGCCCCATTTGGGATGTACCTCACTAGACACCTGCAACAACTAGAAAGACCACAGAAGTACCTCACTAAGAGGATTAATGGCCTTAAACAATTACCCTATGAAGCACGACTAAAAAAGCTCCAGCTTTTCTCAGTCGCTTACCGTCTTCTCAGAGGTGACGTATGCCTGACCTATAGGGCCATGTCAAACCCTGAACTAATGGACATGCTTCACCTCAAAAAAACGAGATCCCTCAGAATCACTCGTTCTAGTGACTTGAACCTATGTACAACAATAAACAGGACATGCTGGAGGGATAGATTCCTGTCCCAGCGACTCCCCTCACTCTAGAATAGAATCCCAATCCATATTCGACAGAGCTCCTCTCTGACCCTTTTCAAGAGAAATCTTGATGAGTGGATGGGTAATCGTAAGTTCTACCCTGGGATCACTTCAGGAGCCCTGTTGACAGAGGCCCAGGTTACTAATCTAATGGGGAGGCGAAAGCCATCACTCTGTGGCTAGGCTTATAATTGCCCATGGGCAGATAGCCTAGTACTTACCTATGAACCTATGAAAGGAGTTTATTAATGGAAGACCAGAAGTGCTTTAGATTGCTCTGGTATTTGTGTTGGTGCAGTTGATAGTAGGATTGCATGTGTGATAGAATATTTTCTTTAATAAGGTTGCTAAGGTGCCTGAAATTATGATAGGTACTTAGTGTTTTGTTTTTTAAGTCAGTTAAGCCATGCTTTCTCTCTCTTAGGACATGATTGATTTCTTTATTCAACCATGAGTCTGGGTTTGATTTAACTCTTTTTGTGCCAAGTAGTGTATAGTGATTTAATATATTAAAATATGTTGTGTTGAAATCAGATATTGCTTTGTCAAGAGGTGCAGTCTTTAGATATGACCAGTAACAGTATGTTAGGCTATTGTCAAAACCTTCTTTATTGTATTTTAAAAGACTATATACTTGTTCATGGATGACTTTTTTATTATTATTATTATTTAGTAGTCTTAATGCAAAAGTGAGGAGATTGTCACTGATTCTATCAGGTAAATCTCCAAATGAGTTTATATTGAATGGGTTGGAGGTAAGAATCCAGTCAAGTATGGACTGCCTGTAGTTTTTATTGAATCTTGTATTGATAAGCTAGGAGAGAGATTTATTGCTCATTTGTTGGTGGTTGTTGGCTGCCAGTCTATGTTAAGATCAACTATTATGGTTTCAAGGTGTATATTATGAGATGTCCAATACAGGACATCTTCAGCTGTACTGTTTTTATCTCCAGGTGGCATATACAGTGCTGCTTATGCATATATAATTATTAATTTTTAGTTCTGTGTTAAAATCAGGGATGTTTGAGGGTTTGGGTCATCTCTAGTGTTTTTTTGTAAATTCAATCAACACTGCCTGCTGTTTTATTTATCCTATCCTTTCTGGGAATATTGTGGCCTAATTTCCTCATTATTTTTATTTCAGGCTGTAGACACGTTTCAGTAATAACAGGTATGTCAGGATTATATTAAGCTATATAAGCACTTGTATCTTGTACTTTATTGCAGATGCTTCTAAGATGTATGTCTACTATCAGCAGGGCATTACTGTGAATGTGGATAGGCAGTAACTTGGGTGTTGTCGTAGTGGGGGTAACTATGGGCATTGTAGTTGGGCCTGGGTTGGGGCAGATATCTCCACTAGGTTTCAGTTGAGATGTGATATGCTGATATGAAGGTAGCAATTTGTCTTTATAGTTAATGTTTATGGTAAAGTTTTGTGTTGTAGAATTATTTCTAGCATATCAGTATTTGTAGGTGTTCATTAAAGTGGTGTGGTGTAGTTCAGGATATATGATTAGCACATAGCTGGAAATGTAGTGTTTTAGATTATCTGGGGTTGTGGGAGCATTATGGTATCTGGGAGTAATGGCATGGAGGGATGTGATTTGTGAGAGCACTGTTAGTAGTAATAGTTATAGGATGTGGAAAATTAGATTGTTTTAACATAGTGTGTATTGTGAAAGAAAATTGTGTGCAGTGAGGATACAAAATCAACAGTTAATGCTTATGAGTGCAAGTGCATATGAACTTCCAAGCTAGATGCTCATTGTCAACAATTGAAAAACTTGCAATAAAAAGACTGTACTACTGTCACATAATGAAAAACTTATCGAGAGGGACATAAATAGGTAGATGTAGGTTAAATTCAGTTTATGGTTTCCAAATGCTGTTCTTGTTCTAACGAAGAACACTTGTCCATCTAATGCTGTTCTTGTTCTAATGAAGAACACTTGTCCATCTACCTGTTTAACTGAATAAACTACTGGAAACTTCAACAAGGCATCTTTATTCCTCCCAATGGGAGGGTATCAGAGATAGACAGTCTCCTAGATCTGATAGCTAAAGTGATTTAATCTGAACTTATCCCTTATACTCTGTTTCTTGTTAGCCCTGTCACCCTCTGGGTCACAGGTGGGATAACAGACGTCACTCGAGCCCTCTGGATTACCTCTGTTTTCTTAATTTGAAGGTAGGGAATTGGGCAAACTAGGTTGACTAAGTGGTTATCATTTGCCATCAAAGTCGCATAAGACAACTTGTCTTGTTCCATTTCTATCAGATAAGCAACACACACTGTTTAATAACCAGGAGTGTATTGCCTGCCCTCAGTCAAGAGTAATCTAATTTTGTCTGTGCCTTTTTGAATGCTGTGCTTTTGACCTCAAAATCTCTTCAGGAAGATTATTCCACGTATCTTCTACCATCTTTGTGAGGGCTACTTTACCATTTCCATTGGTGCAGTCTTTGCTCAGATTTTATTACAATAAGTAAGTGCAGAAGATAAGGTTTAGCAGACAACTGCAAAATGATCTATTTATTATAAAAAAATTTGGTATGCAAGACTTTGCAAACTGTGGCACATCATTTGTAGTTCCTGCACGTTTTCATTTGTGAAAACCTTATATGTCTCACTTTTTACATGACTATGTTTCAAATAGTTACTTATTTGAAACAGACTAACTGTAGCTAATTTAACTATGAGGCAAAATAATTTCCATTTAAGAAATTCTGAAATGTTATTTTGTTTTGAAATAGTACTGCTTAATGTTTGAACCGCAGCATTAATATGGTGCTTGTTTTAGCATGATAAAACTACACCATATTCAGAACATTTTGGATGAGTAAGCTGTCTGTGGTTAAAGTTAATTAAAAAGAAAAGAAATTATTGTGTAATTAGATGAATGGAGGTTTGGAAAATTAGTCAATGCTGTCATTTTAGCAGACTAAATAGGAGCCAGAGTTAACTCCTCAAAGGTTATTTTTGGCTAAATCACTCATTTTAAGCATGTTAGGCATATATGTTCCAAAAAATAAAAACAGCTGTTTGTAGACATTGGTGTTTTAATTTACACAGTCATGTGGTATGTAATACTTATAAAGTTCTACATGTTACTGCTTTATGACATCTAAACGAATAAAAGGATCCATTCATGACATCTGAAAGAATAGAAGGATCCATCAAAATTGTTTTTGAAACAATAAAATGGATGGTAGGTCAGCAGACAAATCTTAATGCTGGCGAAACATCTGGCTAATCAGTGGATAATAAAAGTGAGCATATGTTTAGCTTGTTTAACAGTGGTAGTGATAATGAAGTAATGGTCTGCTTAATGTCAGCAGTCAATACGGTATACATTTCATTTAATGTATTTTATTTATCTTTGTTTACTGGGGTAGTACACTGATTAGTGTTGATCAATTTCAGGCACAGCCAAGGTGAAAAGGAAGACATTTCACAACAAAAAGCAGAAATGCAAGAGTAGTTCAAATTGATTACATAGCAAAATGGTATATGCATATGTATATAATAGTAAACACTGTTTCCTCCCACATTCCAAAGACATGCAGCAGGTGAAGAAAACAAAACTGTACCCAATAAGGGTAAAACTTGTAAAAAAAAAATGGACAAGAAAATCCACTTCTTTAATTCCAGTGCTCTTAAAAACTAAGCGCTTTCGCCGTTGACAAATGGCTTCTTCAGAGTTAATGCGATACAATCATCACTTCCTTTATACTTTTAAAAGCATAGTGACCATCCAATCACTTACACAGCTCATGAATATTTCATTAATTCAAAACAAGACTCCCTAATACAGAACTAACATAAACTTAGAGTAGAAAAACTAGAATATAAATGGCAAATTAGATTAAATGCAACATGCCTCCCTGGATTGAATGACAGTATATCCATTATGCCAGTATTGAAACAAAGGGCTAATCAAATTTAGTATTTAGTTACTATTTTATACCTTAAAAACTTATAATTATATGGATATTGTGTTTGTGAAGTTTTGTATTTGCACTTTTGCACACACAAAACAAGGTACGTATATATATATATATATATATATATATATTTTTAGTATCAAGTTAACTGAATATGTTATTTGTATTTATGTAAACAACTTTTAGATTTTGTAAACTTTTTTAGATAAAACAATATAAATTATATATGTATGTTAGTTCCAGATTAGAGTCTTGTTTTGAATTAAATATTCATGAGCTGTGAAAGTGATTGGATGGTTACTATGTTTTTAAAAGTATAAAGGAAGTGATGATTGTATCTCTTATTAACTCTGAAGAAGCCATTTGTTAATGGCGAAAACACTTAGTTTTTAAGAGCATTGGAATTAAAGAAGTGGATTTCCTTGTCCGTTTTTGTTTTTTTGGTATTTTTTTTTTTACATGCAGCAGGTGGACTGGGAACTCTAAATTGACTCTAGGTGTGAGTGTTTGTGCAAGTGTGTGGTACGGATGAACTACTGTGGCAGGGCTAGCCACCCGGCGGTGTAAACCTTGGTTCTAGATGATTGCTACTGGTTAAGTGACATTAAGACCCCATGTGCAAAAATGGGAAAAGGGGTTGAGAATGGATGGATGGATGAAGGGTATAATATAGGACATTTATATTAGCTTACAATAAGGGTCAAGACTCAGTAATCCTATAAGAGGAGCTGAGAAGTGTAAAGAAAGGAGGGATAATATGTTAATTGATATGTGCTCTGTTGAAGCACCTATATTTGGTTTGTATGAAGAGGTATTTATTGAGATGCATTCGGAATTTGGAGTAAGTGTTGATATCCGATTGGTTGATGGGGAGAGCTTGCCAGAAGTAGGCGCCAGAGAAGAGAATGTTTGTACAGTGCTGTGGAGTTTGGTTCTAGGGATAATGAGAATTGGTGTGGCGTTTGGAGTAGTGTCTCAAGTTGTATAAGAAGTTTTTTTCATGAAGTTTAGCTTGCAAGGGGAGTAAATGTCTGGTGTTGGAGTATTTTGTAGAGTTTTGATCCTAACAGTAGGTTGGATCTTTGTTTTATGGGTAGCCATTTGTTTTTTTGTAGGGTGATACAGTAGTGCTCGTGGAAGGATGAGTTTGTAATGAATTGGCAGTTGGTGTTGGAGATTGTCTGGAGTGTGGTAGCATTTTTCTTGATGGAGCATGCAGTAATCGGAAGTCCACATTCTAGCAGAGAGAGGAAAGTTCCTTTTATTGATGGCTGGTTGAGATAGAATAGGGGAAATGTCTTGCCCCAGAAGATCAGAGAGTTTAATTTTGTCCTCATTGTTTCTGTGTGGAACTGGCAGTTTAGAGATTGATTGAACCATAATTATAGGTACCAGAAAGTGGAGTTTTTTCTATAGTATGGTTGTGTAGGTCAGAGGTAGAGATAGGTGCTTGGTCAGTTTTCTGTGAAGTTCCAGAAAGCAAAGTTTTGGTCTTGGAAGGGTTGAGGAGTAGTTTATTGATTTTGAGCCATTGGTGGAGCTTATGTAAGTCTAACTTGAGTTGGGATTCATTGCCGGTATGAGAGTGACTTAATTGGCATATAACCATGTCCTCAGCTTAGAGGAAGATTGAGAGATGGGGCAGGTCACAAGGAAGCTTGCTAATGAATATAGAGTAGAATAGGAAAGAAAGAATTGATCCCTGCATCACACCTTTGGTAATATATGCAGATTCTAATTGGGACAGACTTTGACATGACTGTCGGTGAGGAAGGTTTTAAACCAGGGTGTGCTGTTTGTGCTAATTGCAATTTTAATTAGTTTGTTTTGGAGAAACCATGGGTCATTGAAGTCAAATGCCCTTGTTAGGTCTATAAATAGAACACCTGTAAGGAGGCCTTTATCAGTGTTTTGCAGGATGTCATTGGTTAGGGACCAAAGTGCTGACATAGTACTTCATCCAGGCCAGAATTCATGCCGTTTCAAAAAGAGCAGGTGATACTGCTGGATGTAATGAGAGAGTTAGATGTAGATAGTTCTTTTATTAACTTTGCACAGAGTTTGGAGAACAGATATTGGATGGACACGAGTGGAATCTTTTGTGATGGCTTGCTTTGGGATTAAATTAATTAGAGTGTTTTTCTAAATTTGTGGCATGATGCTTTTTGTGAGACATAGATTGTGTATACATGGATGAGAGGAAGAGATAGGCAATCTCTTCAGTGATGTATGAACCAGGGTATTATGGTATTAGTGGAGATATTGTTGAATAGAGTAGAGACTCCTTAGGATGTATGCATTTGAAGGAGAAGAGGGGGATGAGTGGTGGTGGGATGGGTAGTTCATAATCTGGGAAGGGTGCAGACTTTAATGAAAGCAGATTATGAAATTCTTTAAGAAAATCTTTTGGGAGAAACTTTGATGTGAAGTTGTTCAATCTCGCCATTCATTCTTACACATGAGAAGGCTGCTTTCACAAACTCAGGATCTTAGAGTAGCTCAAGGCCAAGTCCCTATCCCATGATGCTCTCTGTCCTACCCCAGATGTAGGTTGCGTAGGTTGCCGCTGCAACAGATTGGAGGTCGCTAGAGAGCTTGTGCCAGTATTATTGAATTTTTTTCATTATTCTTATCTTTATAGCAAAGTTTTTTGCAGCTTTTCTTGATAGACTGTATTTTTGGGCTAGTTAGCCTTTGTTTTAGTTCAGCCTTTTGTTGTGCCTTTCTGCTGGCGCGATTTTCATCCTTTAAGAGCGGCTGCTCTAAGGCCTTTGGCCGTTCCTTAGTTGTGTTAAACAGAGTGTTCCCTATCTTTGCCTACACTTTATATTTAGGGTGTTTATATAGACAGTCTATAGTTTTGTAAAGTTAAGATTTATAGTTCGTGTTAGAGTGTTAATATAGTTATTGTAGAGTTTGCTAAAATAATTGTTGTTGGACTGCTTCTGATTGGTGCATACTGTTGTTCTTGTTATTATGGCTTAACAGAGAGAAAAACAGAAGTCAGGCTTTAAAAAGTGCCCAAAATGTGGGCAGAAGATGTATATTACTGACTCCTATGTCAGTTGTGTTTATTTCCTGGGGCCAGTTCATCTCCAGGAGGATTGCTCTATCTGCCATTCTTTTAGTAGCAGGGTTTTGCTGGAGCGAAGAAGAAAGCTGGTGGATAGAGGCTTGCTGAAGCCAGATTTTCAGAAGTCCTTGGACAAGGCTGACCAGACTTCCAAGTCGTTAAAGGGGTTGAAGTCTTCCAAAGCTTCCTCGGTGCCCAAGTCATCAGCTCTGAGCCTTGCTGTGAAGGTGCAGTCCGTCGGCTGTGCAGTCTTCAGAGCCGGGCACAGAGCCAGTGTTTCGGAGCCAGTCCCCAGTTTTGGAGCCGGTCTCCGCAACCTTAAGGTCACCCATTCTGCAATCAGTGGCTTCTTCGGTACCTTAGACACGTTCTTCGAGAACCCTCTCTGATGTGGATGTGGACTGAGTGGTACAGAGGCTTCTCGAGAACCTAGCACTGGCCAAATTATTATTGGCTTCGACCCAACCGGTTTTGGAGCCCAAGACAATTGTACCTGCTGTGACTACTACTCCTCCGAGGCGAGCCGGGCCTTCAGTGCTGGGGGAGGGGGATCTGATGATTGTGGATCCTTCAGAGCCAAGGCCTGTTCCAGTGCTATTGGCTCGGTCAACCCTGACTTCTTCAGTGCCGTTTGAAGAGTCTGTGAGCTGACACACACTAGTCTGCTCCGGGGGTAGGGGGAGTCGAACCGATGTGTCGGTTCCGACCCTTCCTCTCAGAGTGTCAGTGTGGATGAGCTCTGCTCCTTCCTCTGGGTTGGAGCCCACTGTTTGGGTGCCGGGGAGGTTGCATTCTTCTGAGGAACAGGCGGCTTCTTCGGGTCAGAGCAGTGGAGCCTTCGATGCTATGAGGAGGGTTATATCTTCCAAGACACAAACGTCATCGGGGCCCTCCTCCTCCTTCCCTAAAGTGCCATTTTCTGCCTCTACATCGCAGGTCCCCATAAAGCATTGAGACCCATAGCATCAGGTAAACCCATTGGGTGATCCATGTTCTACTGAGACCTCACCAGAAGCCCCCACTGATGAAGTTCCCAGGAAGAAACTTTGCAAGAGGAGGCATTTGGACTCCCCACACGAGTCTCTTACATCAGACACCGACTTAGAGGAGTCAGAAAGTCCCCACGGTCCCCCTTAGAGGATATCTCCTTTGCTGATTTCCTTGAGGTCCTTAAGCAGAGGGATGACTGGCAGTCCATTAGCCCTGCTGAGGATGAGTCTGTGCTCCTGAAGGCCTTTGTGTCTCAACCTTCCATGTCCTGGGTGACTCCACCCTTCGATGAGCTAATGGAATTGGTTGCTCGAAGGGCATGGAAGTCTCCTGATACTATGGAACCTGTCCCTCGGAGGCCTAACAAGTTTATTACATCCTCCCAAGAGAAGATGTTCCTCACTAAGGGAGTGCCAGTTGATGCCATGGTGATGGCAGCGGCCACCAAGAAAGAGATGTCTGAAACCTCTTCTACTGTCCATCCTCTTAATAGAGATTTCAGGACTATGGACAGGTACGGGAAACACATCTTTTGTTCTGCGACTTTTGCTATGCGATCGCTCAACTACATGACTCATTTTACCCGTCTTCAAAGAGATCTCCTAAAAGAGCTTGGAGATACTCTGCAAGGTAGTGCAAATGGGAGGTGTCTCTGAGAAGGTGACAGCCCAGCATAATACCCTTAATTCCATAGTTAACTCATCCATGCGGCTCATTTCCTATGCAGCCGATGGTTCGAGTCAGGCAGCGGGTTCAGCAATAGCTCTTTGGAGACATTCCTGGATGCGCTTATGCTCCTTTGCAGAAGCCTTCAAGTCTTCTTTCATTAACACCCCATTCGATGGCTCATCTCTTTTTGGGCCCAAAGTCAAGGAGAGACTCACTAGGTATGAGCAAGATGGAAAGACTCTATCTGCTGTAGGAATCCGTTTTTCCACCCCTACTAGACCATACCCCAAAGGGCAGAAAGGTGGAAAAATGTGATTCTGAAAGTCCCAAGGAGCTTTCCAGAAAACACGTAGTGAATCCCCCTCCAGGGGCAGAGGAGAGGGTAATAATGGAAGACGCCACCCTGGTGGCAGTGAGGGTCCACAAAACCAGGGTGATAGGGATCAGTTCTTTAAGCCCTACCAGCACTCCTAAAAGGAGGCCCGACTGTCCTACTCTGGAGGCAGTCAGGGGTCGCTTGTCTTTGTATCCGGATGCCTGGCTAGGAATTACAAAAGATTCTTGGGTACAAAGCATTGTTACCAGAGGTTACTTCATCCCATTCTCAGAACCTCCACCTGTTAGGAAGAAAATCCCAGACATTCCACCCAGTCTCAGGGATCAAGCAGCCATAGAAATCCAGAGGCTGCAGGAAAAGAGTCATCCAGCCAGTCACAGCAGACCAGACAGGATCCGGAACTTACTCCAGATTCTTTTTAGTTCCAAAGAAAACAGGGGACTGGAGGCCCGTCTTGGACCTCAGCAGACTCAACACCTTTGTAAAGAAGGAGAAGTTCCAGATGGTCATGCTTCAATCGATCCTTCCGTTTCTAGGAATAGGCGATTGGATGTGCTGTATAGATCTCAAGGATGCATACTATCATATTAAAATGGCCAGACCATCCAGAGATCACTTGCTTTTCGGGATGGGAGCCAGTCACTACCAATTCCGAGCACTGCCCTTTGGCCTCATAACAGCCCCCAGAGTGTTTACCAAGTGCATGGCAGTGGTTATGGCTCACCTGAGGTGTCTAGGATTCAGAGTGTTTCTGTGTCTGGATGACTGGCTCCTTATCGCCGCCTCCAGGCATCCACTAATTCTGTCCAGGGATCACACTCCCAATCTGTGCTCTCAGTTAGGGATAACTTTAAATTTCGAGAAGTCTGCATTGTCACCATCACAGTGCATCTCCTTTATCGGAGCAGAATTAGACACCACCACTGCTATGGTAAAATTGCCACTGGACAGAATAGCCACTCTTCGAAAGCAGGTATCGGACATTCTGATTAGAAAAAAAGTACCAGCCTCTCAAGTGTTGAAACTACTAGGCACCATGGCTGCTACACTCATAGCAGTTCCTCTAGGGTGTATGCACATGAGAATACTTCAATGGTTTCTCTTCACCCAGTGGTCTTGCCAACAACTTCCGATGGTATTCTTGATAATGATTACAGACTCTTGCAAGAAGGATCTTCGTTGGTGGTTGACCAGCCACCAGGTAACAGTAGGTCGCCCATTTGTTTCTCCCCCACCGTCAGCCACAGTGACCACGGACGCTTCCCTGATAGGGTGGGGGGGCTTTTTCAGGGAAGAACAGCCCAAGGCACCTGGTCAGAAACAGAGTCACAGTTGCACATCAATGTCCTTGAGCTGAGAGCGGTGCTTTTGGCATTGCAGCACTTCCACGACTCTCTTTCTCTGGGGACGATTGCAATCCAGACAGACAACATGTCTGTGGTCTGGTACATCAACAAGCAAGGAGGAACCAAGTCTTATCCCTTATGTCAAGAAGCCTTAAGAATTTGGCAGTGGGTACTTTCTGATAGCAATGCATATCCCAAAGAAATCCGATGTGATCGTGGACAAACTGAGCAGAGCCATTCTGTTACCGCACGAGTGGTCTCTCAAAGACGAGGTTGCGGAGATGGTTTTCCACAGATGTGGCCAGCCTTGCTGCGACCTGTTTACATCCCCTATGAATGCCAAATGCATAAGCTACTTTGCCCTGAATCCCCCACCAGGGGACAGTCCAAAGGACTCGCTCCTACATGATTGGCACCCGTGACTCCTATATGCCTTTCCACCAACTCCCTTGATTCCAAAATTCTTACAGAAAGCCAAAGCCCTGGGAAGGACTGTAATCTTAATAGCCCCTTTTTGGTCTCGACAGATTTGATTTCCCTTCCTTCGACTCTATCAACTGGAGGAACCTTGGATTCTGGACCTAGTTTCCAGATCTGCTGACATATTCGTCAGGGGCCCTTCATCCCTTTCTTCATTCCCTCAGACTGACAGCTTGGCTGCTTCGATTCCCAACCTAACCAGGTCATACGACTTTTCCTTGGAGGTACAATATATTCTTGTATCTTCGCATAAAGCTTCCACTAGAAATTTGTATGCCAGCAAATGGAAGTGATTTGCTTTTTGGGCCTCCCAGAATAATATTGATCCTTACATTGCCCCGATTGCTAGTATTCTGGAATTTCTGTCTAAGCTTTTTCATGAAGGTGCTGCAGCTGCCACTATAAGAGTTCAATTGGCTGCAATTTCGAATTTCCACCTAGGATCTGAAGGTTCAAACCTAATGTCTGACAGACTATGTATGGCCTTCTTAAAGGGTACCATTCATCTTAGGCCACCTGTTGGACAACCTTTTACTCTCTGGAATCTAAATTTTGTGCTACCACAGATTATTCTCCCTCCCTTTGAGCCTGCATCATCCTGCCATTTAAAATTTCTCTCTTGGAAAACAATTTTCTTGGTAGCCATTACCTCAACATGTAGAGTGTCCGAGCGTCAAGCTCTAGCTATCAACCCCCCATATTTGGTGTTTCATCCCGACAGAGTGTCACTGAGGACTAATGCTTCCTTCCTTCCAAAGGTGTGTTCCGAGACTAACCTTAATCAAACTATCGAACTTCCAACCTTTTTCATTAACCATTCTAACGAGTTGGAGTTGCATAAGCTTGATGTTCACAGACAACTGAGATTCTATTTGGACAGAACAAAGGAATTTCGGAAGTCTGAACAGCTCTTTGTTTCTCATGCTGACAGTAAGAAAGGGCTACCAGTGCCTAAAGTTACTCTTTCCAAATGGTTAACTGACTGCATTAAATTTACATACTCCTCAGCGAACCAACCATTAGAGCATGGTGTGAAAGCACATTCCACTAGGGCTGTTTAAACTTCTTCAGCTTATGTGGCACGATTGCCTTTGGACACTATATGTGCAGCTGCCACTTGGTCTAAGCCGCTTACCTTTATCACTCATTACAAAGTGGACAGGGCTTCCTTTGGTTCCACTGTCCTCAGGAATATACTCCCATGAGCCACCCAGGATTAGGGTGCTTGGGACGCTACCCATGTGTAAGAATGAACAGCGAGATTGAACAACTTCACATAAAGAAGTTATGTACTTACCATAACGTTCCATGTGAGTTGTTCATCTCACCTTCATTCTTACATTCCCACCTGCCTTCCCCCTCCAGGTTCTCGAAGAATGAGTAAGACTTGTGGTCTGGTGGGTCTTATGCGACTTCTTACTCCGGCTTGAGTACCTGTTATGTGTTACATCTGTTACATGCTGGGATCAGCAAACTAGATCTGAGGTAGGACATAGAGCATCATGGGATAGGACTTGAACTCGAGCTACTCTAAGAGCTTGAGCTTGTGAAAGCGGCCGACTCTGAGCCGATGGATCGTCTCCGAACCCATGTGTAAGAATGAAGGCGAGATGAGCAACTCACATGGAACATTATGGTAAGTACATAACTTCTTTTTTTATCACATTGAGTGGTGTTTTCAGAGAAGGTATCGTGGGAAGATGTCCTTCAAGGATGCATCTGCAGTCCTAACATATGGGTTGTCCTGCCTCAGGCAGCCCTTCAGTCGGCCGGATTCCAAAGTCTGGGTCTGGCCTCGGCTGATGTCGCACTTCACCCAACGTCATAGCTGCTGTTTATTGGGTATAAAGGCATCAGCCGACGCCATTTTCCTCAGTCTTTCTTGCCGCGTGGTGCCCGAAGCAGAAGCTGTTCGCAAGTGCCGGTCGGTCAGATCCAGAGATTTCTACTACCGAAGACTTCTAAAAAGCTAAGTACCCCGTTGGGGACTCTTTCTTGCCTCAGCCGATGTCAGAAAAAGTAAATAATTGTTTAACTTGTGGGAAACAAATACCTCATAAGGATTTCCACTCTTACTGCCTTCCTTGCTTAGGCCCAGACCACGACGTATCAGCTTGTCTAGCCTGTGCTTCCTTCAACCGACGGACACTTAGACGTCGGTCGGAGTTAGCAGAGGAGTTTTTTGGTCCCGCTTTTGCTTATAAAATGCCGTCGGAGACTCCGGCTACACAAATAGCTAAAAAGCGCAAGGAAAAGGACCGACAATCGTGGTTTCGGCTGAAACCGCGGTTAGGCCAACCGCGAGTGTCTCGGTTTCGGCTGAAACCGAGCTCTCGGTTCTTCCTTCAGCCGAAAGCATGCCTCCTATAGCCGAGGCCTCACACAGCATGGTTGAATCTGCTACTGAAATTACTGCTACAGAAGCAGGCACCCAGGATTTGTCAGATACTATTCCTTTAGACATATCTACCCCTGCACATGGGGCTGCTAGACCCCCTGCTTCTATGTCCATCAAGGCTTTTGCCAGGGCTAAAGCAGCTAAATCTTCTAAGGCCTTACCTGCTAAAACTCCACCACATAGGCCTACCTCTAGTTCTCAAATACTCAGCCTGGCTGAGGATCTCATTTCTTTGATCAGGGGATCCCAACCTCACCCAGACAGGGCCTCTCAGCCCCCTTCAGATAAGAGGCCTAGGACTGAACCCCCGAAACCTGTCTCTACAGACTATTCCTCAGAGGATTCGGACATTACAGACCCTCAGGAAGGCCCATATTCTCCTTATGAGGATTCTGATGCAGAAGACTCCATTCCTTCTGCTTCTCCTCTTGAAGAATTTTCTTTTGGGGAAACCTTACATGCTATGAGGGAGCATTTCCAATGGCAGGGCCAGGATTTTTCAGATTCAAGGAAAAGGCTAAGGACTTTTTTACACTTACCACAGCATAGGCCTTTAGCCATTCCTCCAGTACTAACAGTAGTTGATGATGCATTTAATGATGCCTGTACTGCTCCTGATTCTCTTCCCCCGGCCCCTGCCAAGCCTGACAGATATTACAGGGTCCCGGACACACACTACCATTTGTATAAGGCTCCTGTTGCAGACCCCGAAACCATTTCACAGGGCCCGAAAGGTGTGGCAGCTGCTTCTGCCAAAACCCTCTCCCTCTGATAGGGAGTCTAGAGCATTAGAGATGGGGTAAAAAGGTCTATACTTCTGCTGCTCTTTCGGCTAGGGCCTTAAACTGTCAATTTCACATGATTCAGTATCAGGAATTTTTGTTAGACCAGCTAAATAAAAAACTGTCTTCTCCTGAACCTATAGACCGCAAGTCTCTTCAGGATTTGGTACATAACTCTCAGCAGGTCAGTAACCATTTCTTAAAATGTGGCTATGATGCACTGGAGGCTTCCTTTAGATCAGCTATGACTGGAATAGTGATTCGAAGACATGCATGGTTAAAAGAACAATCTTTACCAGACCATGTTAAATCAAAACTCCTAGATGCTCCCATGGAGAAACAAAGTTTGTTTGGCTTCCCTGCACAGGAGGTTCTAAAGAAGGTGGAAGAAAAAGCAAAATCTGTCCAAACAGTCAAGGATTTCTTACAGGTCCAACCTCCGAGGTTTAGCAGAAATTGGCCTTCGAAGAATTGGTCCTTTCCAGACAGCTCCAGAGCACAGAGAGGCAGAAATAGACGCCCAGGAGGCAGAAATCAATCTAGGGGTGCCTACAGGGGATGTCAGTGGCAACCTACCAATCAGAGAAGTACTGCCACAGATTCAACTACAACCACTTCCACAGGACAGACACAATGACTTGACTCTGATACCACCTACCAGGGAACAACTTGAAGCTCCCTTGGGCGGAAAGCTAGCCTTATTTTCAGACAACTGGCATTACATTACAGGAGACAAATGGACTTTACAAACAATAGACAAGGGCTACAGGTTTCACTTCCACACTCTACCAAAAAAGAGGGGAATGCCAAACCTACCACCAAGCCAAAAAACAGACGCTCTAAGACAAATCAACAACTTACTAAGGATGAGAGCTATAGAAAAGGTGCCACCTATGGAACAAGGCCAAGGTTTTTACTCCAGGCTTTTCCTAGTACCAAGAAAAGAAAATCAATGGAGACCTATTCTCGACTTGTCCGCACTGAACACATACCTCAATGTTCCAAAATTCAAAATGCTGACCCTCCAGCAGCTTCTTCCCATGCTGGGCAAGGAGTCTTGGCTGGTGACTCTAGATCTCAAGGAGGCATACCTGCACGTCCCTATACGACCAGATTGCAGAAGATACCTCAGATTTCTTGCAGGATCAGAGCATTATCAATTCTCAGCATTGCCCTTTGGCTTATCTACTGCACCCAGAGTATTCACGAAATGCCTGGCATCAGTAATTGCTCATTGCAGGCTTCAGGGAATTCAAATTTACCCATACCTGGACGACTGCCTAATACAAGCGGACAACAAGGCAAAATTAACAAAAGATTTGGAAAATGTCATACAACTGCTGCAAGCCTTGGGATGCACAGTCAACATGCAGAAGTCAAGACTAGTACCATCCCAAAGGATAACATTCTTGGGGGCAGAACTGGACACATCAACTCAGATGGCCTTTCTCACAGAAGAAAAACAAAAGAAACTACCAGGCTATTTCATGTCATTAACAAAACAAACTCAGCTTACTGCAAGGAAAGTCCTGCAAGCCCTGGGTTACATGGCATCCTGCATAATATTGATTCCGCATGCCAGGCTACATATGAGAAAGTTACAATGGTACCTAAGGAATGTATGGTCTCAACACCAGCACAGTCTAGAAGACCAGATTCTAATAATTCCATGCCTGAAGCAAGAATTCCTGTGGTGGGCTCAGGCCTGTCAGTTGAACAGAGGCTTGCCTTTCCACAAACCACAGCCAAGCCAGACCATCACCACAGACGCCTCAGACCTAGGATGGGGGGCTCACATGGTGGACAAGTGTATACAAGGCCTATGGACCCAAGACCAGCTGAATCTACACATAAATCTAAAGGAGATGCTGGCAGTGAAATATGCGATCCAGGCATTCAGACCACTCCTTCAACAGGGTCATCTGCTGATAAGGACGGACAATACCACAGTCATGTGGTACATCAACAAACAGGGAGGTACACATTCATATCCTCTATGCCGGATGGCAATGGACCTGTGGAATGTGGCCCTGAACCTCAACATTCAACTTCAGGCCAGATTTGTACCAGGAAAAGAAAATTCTCTAGCAGACACCTTAAGCAGAACTACCATGGATGCTCATGAATGGATGCTGCATCCAGATATCTTCAAAGCCATAACAGAGAAATGGGGACTACCACAGATAGACCTGTTTGCCTCCCCGCACAATCACCAGTTGAAGAAATTCTGCACAAGAGCATACCACCCACTTGCTTGGAGGGTGGACTCCCTTTCCTTCAGCTGGAAAAACCTGACAGCATATGCATTTCCACCTCTTCCCTTGATGTACAAAGTTCTACTGAAGATCAAAGAGGATCAACCAACGGTAATCCTGATAGCTCCAGACTGGCCGAGGCAACATTGGTACCCACTACTGGGAAGCATGTCTCGGACACACGCATGGCATCTACCTCTATGTCCCTTACTACTAACACAGGACAACTACAAGATCCTACATCCAAACTTGAAAACACTGCAGCTAGCTGCTTGGAATATTGCATAAAACAAAATAACCAAGATTTATCTCAGAGGGTTAGGGATATTATCCTGGAGGCACGCAGACCCTCCACAAGGAAGACTTATTCAGCCAAGTGGAAAAGATACCTCATCTGGAGTGCAGCAAAGGGAGAAAATGTCTCTTTGGCAAACATAGCACATATCCTGGAATATTTAGCAGAGCTGTTCCATAATGGCCTGTCTTACTCCTCCATTAAGATCCATGCATTAGCAATTTCAGCAGCATACAACTTGGATCCTCCTGTCTTCTCTCATCCTCTACTCAGGCAGTTCTTGAGAGGAATCAAAAATGTAAAGCCTCCAAGGAAACCACCTTTACCTACATGGGACCTCAACTTTGTGCTGGAAAAGTTAACTCTTCCCCCTTTTGAACCAGCAGCAACAGCAGAATTACAATTCTTGTCTTGGAAAACTGCTTTCCTACTAGCAATCACTTCAGCAAGAAGGGTATCTGAGTTACAGGCATTAATGGCAGTACAACCCTTCCTTATCTTCCATCAGGACAGAGTCTCTCTGAGAACCAACCTTACTTTTATGCCAAAAGTGGTCTCCAGAGTATCATTGAACCAAGCGATTCATTTACCTACATTCTTCCCCAACCCACAGAACAGGGGGGAAAGACTGCTACATACCTTGGATGTGCACAGACAATTACGCTACTATCTGGACAGAACTAAGACCAGCAGAAAAACTGAACAGCTTTTGGTAGCATATGCAACAGGAATGCAAGGAAAAGCAATTTCAAAACAGACAATCTCAAAATGGATAGGAAATTGCATTCGTTTTTGTTACTCTTTTCATGGAAAGACAACTCCTGATAATATCAGACCTCACTCCACAAGAGCTACAGCCACCACTACAGCTTTCCTACGAGGAGTGGCTACCAAAGACATTTTAGAAGCTGCTACCTGGAGCTCCGTGCATACATTTGCCAAGCATTACAATCTTCCTTTATACTCTAGATCCCGAGCAGGTTTTGCAACTGCTGTTTTGCAGAGGATCTTAACTACACCATCTTTATCTTAGTGCCTCCTCCCCCAGTTTGGCTATGGTATTCTACCCATATGTTAGGACTGCAGATGCATCCTTGAAGGACATAGTACAGTTTTGTACCTACCATAAATGTAGATGTCCGATAGGTATGCATCTGCAGTCAGGATTACCCACCCTCCTTCCCCTCTGTGGTACTCCTAGGGTACTTACCCATCTTTTAGCTAGCTGGGGGAAGTTGTTATGGTGTATTTGTATATATGTATATATATATATATATATATATATATATATATATATATGTTTTCATATTGTTTGCTCTCTACTGTTTGGAATTATTTGCATTTATCCAAATTTAGCCTTACTAGAGGGCACCTGGCATCTGGGGCAAGAAACACTGAGGAAAATGGCGTCGGCTGATGCCTTTATACCCAATAAACAGCAGCTATGACATCGGGTGAAGTGCGACATCAGCCGAGGCCAGACCCAGACTTTGGAATCCGGCCGACCGAAGGGCTGCCTGAGGCAGGACAACCCATATGTTAGGACTGCAGATGCATACCTATCGGACATCTACATTTATGGTAGGTACAAAACTGTACTTTTCCTTCCTGAAAGGTCAACTTTTAGTTAGGGAGTGTAAGAGTCACTGGTTGTTTTGTTCTATTTTTTGAAATTGCTTTAGGTTACATAAGGTGATAAAGGAGGTTCTGTTATCAGCAGGTTGTTTACATTTTTGCCACAGTTTATCCCTTAGAATAAGGGGATGTTTCTTTTCGATGGATAACAATTTTGTTGTGGTACATTTATACAACCTCTGAATAGGTGGGAGGAATTTATTTTGCAGCTGAAGAACAGAGTTGTTTAGGCTTAAGGTTTTCTTATTGAGGTAATCTAAGGAGGATATATCATTCCATTTGTGGGCTATGAGCATGTTTTTACATTTCTCAATATTATCCCTAGACTGGATTCTAAAGGCAGTAGCTTTATATGCTAGTTGAAAACTGGAAAATTGATTGAGCAGTGGTCACTTAAAGATGGTGGGAGACTGTTTGTGTTGGAGGTGGAGTTTGGTATGTTAGTAGTAATGAGGTCAAGTGTGGAGTGCTTGGAAGATTTCAGGTTAGGCCTTGTTGGTCCTGTTGAGAGATGTAGGATACCTAGATTGGGAATTAATCCATGTCAGATGAAAGAGGGCTAAGATAGTTAAGGTTGAAGGCTCCACAGATGATATTTTTGGGAGAACTTTTCAGGATGATATTGATGAGTGCTTTGAATTTGTTTAGGGATAATGGCAATTTTAGGTAAGATACAGTGATGAGTAATGATTTGCTTTTGTGAGTAAGAAATTTTAGGAGAATTCAGTTAGAACTGGGTTCTGAGGAAGAGTTTTCTTGAGCAATGACTGTTGTGTTTAAATTATTTATAATTAAAGAGCCTCCACCAGATTGTTTACCTGGCCTTGTTTGTAGGAGGTTAGAAAGTAATGGAAGTTAAGGGAAATTTTTTTTCTATGCAGAATTCTGTGATTTCTCGAATGTCTGGGTTGTGCTGGGTGATAAAAAAAAAAAAAAAAAAAACTTGTATGATCTAGCTTATAATGCCTGACCCTGTGTTTCTAAAGTATAGCAGAACAATCCACTTAAGGTCAATAAAAAGGCCAAAACCTGCAGGTCCACAGCAAGTGGGGTTTGGATTTACTGGTTTGAATGTGTCCATAAAGACTTAAAAAGTAAAATGTCATGGGCATTCAGACGTTGTTTAGCTGAAATGTTTGATGACCTTAAGGGGTCATTTGCCATTACAAGAGGTTTAAGGTATCACACAGTGAAAACACTAGCTTGGTTGTTTTTTCTAATGAAAGTTACTTAATCTGTAAGCAGTTTTGTAGAAGGAGATACCACCATGAACCTTAGCAAACTATATAGATAGTTTATAGCTCACCACATCTTTAAATAAAGTTCTATTTTTTCAGCACGAGTTGACTAAAAATAATCCTTGAGTTACTAGGCAAATATAAGAAAATGATAAAATGGTCATGAGCTTTTTAAATAGCTGTAATTATGGATGTATGTTTCCCTGGCAATGATCAGACAAGTTATTTTTCTTAGCTGAAAATGAGGATAGATAATTGATTTTATATCTGGTTTTGAGGATAGATAATTGATTTTATATCTGGTTTTCCTTCAGTCAAGAGTATTTAGAACAGGGGGGCGTGGCCAAGGATGAACACAGGATAGCAGCAGATTTCTTCAGCTCCACCAATTTCATTACATTGACAGGAATTAATTACTTAAAAAATTAATTTTTGAAGTAATTTTCTTTCTAAATATGTTTGTTTTATATAGTTCTTGAACTATATCTAAAAAAGAAAGGAAATCTTAATAATATTCCTGTCAGAAATTACTTTGGAAATTTTCCTGTCAGTTTATCAGTCTGAAATGAGTTCCAGTAAGACAAATTCTCAAGACTCCAGCATCAAGAAAGAACTTCAGTCTCTGATAATTATAGTCCAGCAACTTACTGCTAAGATGGATAAAATGGATACTAAAATAGACACTTTCATAGAAAAATTACAAAACAAATAGACTTGTTACATATGGACCTGCAACAACAGAAGATCCAGATGACAGGCATAGAAGAAGCTGTGAATGACATGGAAAATAGAATACAAGAAGAGGAAATCAACATTGAGTTTCTGCTGAAACAAAATACACATTTACAAACAAAGCTGGATGACCTGGAAAATAGATCTAGGCGCAATAACATTAGGATTTTTGGACTGCCAGAAAATATTGAAGGTAACAATATTACTTCTTTTTTAACAACATGGCTCCCTAAAACTTTAGATTTACCAGAAGCATTCTCTTTTGGTATCGAAAGAGCACATAGATCTTTAGCTAATACTAACTCTAACAAAAACTATCCTAGATCAGTTATAGTTAGATTTCTATCATCTTTTGATAAAGAGATGGTTCTTAAATCTGCTTGGGCTAAAGCTCCTGTTAAGATTAATGAAACAACTGTGCGTTTTGACAATGACTATTCTTCCATGGTATTAGCTAAAAGAAAAGTTTTTCTGCCACTAATAAGGGAGCTTAAAAAAGCACAGTTTAAAACATACCTTCTGTTTCCTGCCAAGCTTAAAATCTTCCTTCCTGATGGTCCTAAAATTTTCGATGACTTAGACTCTGCTTTACTGTTTATCAAAAAAAATAAGATTTTGGAAAAAATAGAAGAAATGGAATGGGCTAGTCCTTCGTTAAAGAGACTGTCAACTGAAACTTCGTGGAAGACTTCAGAGAAGAAGAAGAGACTAAAAAACAAATGATTTGTTCTATGTTTTTTCTTTTCTCTCATCATTTTATTTTATTATTAATCTTTTTAAATATAGTTCCTGCATTTCCAAGAAGCAACAAATATTTTGAAAAAGATTTAATCAAAGTTATTCTCTGTGTGCAAAGAAATGTTTTGTTTCATAACTAGTCAAAATATCTGGAGATTTAATGGCAAGCTGTGATTCAACTTTTCTCTTTCTGAAGAGGAGAAATAAGGTCAGTAATTTGATACATTTTTTTTCCTTTATCTTTTTCTTCTTTTCTTTGTTTAAACAATGACATTCTATTTAGATTATGTAGTGGGTAAAGGGTGGGGGAGGGCAGGGAGAGAAGAGTAATGAAAATATGATTAATAGAATAATAACATATTTATTCCTTGTAAAAAGTTTATATGTTCTTCAAATGCTATTCTTAATTATACTTTCTTGATTACACTGCTTATGCTTGTTTGTAAATAATCTGTCATGCTTTAACTAATAATTAGAACTAAATAATAGTAAATAATATGTTTTATTTTTAACTCTATTAATATAAACAGTAAGTAATATTCTATTGTATATACTTCTTATAGCTTTCTCTTACATTTTTTTATTTCTGCCTTACACCCTTTTACTTTCTACTCTCTTTTTCTTTTCTTTATTAATATATAGAAATGCTTTTGATCATATAGACACAGTAAATAATAAGATTTGCATAGGAGTTGAGTTGGGACAAAAATGTTGAGTTTTGTCACTTATTAATAATTTTGGGCTTGATTTCACTTACATAGAGTCTGTAATAACCTGTAGAATGCATTGTGAAGGTTTTGTCATGTTTAGATGCATTTACACTGCTAAATGAATGTTTGTCACTAGTTTTTAATAAGTTTCCGCCAAAATGTTAAGAGAGACAATCTGGGATGTGGGCTGTCTCATGCACAGTGTCCATGAGCTACTTCAAAAGCTTCAACTCTCAGAATTCTCACAGAGAAGCTGAAAGCAGCTAGTCTCACCTTTGACCTAGATATCACACTGACACATCACAGATACAGGAATGACACTACCTAATTATACTTTCTTGATTACACTGCTTATGCTTGTTTGTAAATAATCTGTCATGTTTTAACTAATAATAATTAGAACTAAATAATAGTAAATAATATGTTTTATTTTTAACTCTATTAATATAAACAGTAAGTAATATTCTATTGTATATACTTCTTATAGCTTTCTCTTACATTTTTTATTTCTGCCTTACACCCTTTTACTTTCTACTCTCTTTTTCTTTTCTTTATTAATATATAGAAATACTTTTGATCATATAGACACAGTAAATAATAAGATTCACATAGGAGTTGAGTTGGGACAAAAATGTTGAGTATTGTTACTTATTAATAATTTTGGGCTTGATTTCACTTACATAGAGTCTGTAATAACCTGTAGAATGCATTGTGAAGGTTTTGTCATGTTTAGATGCATTTACACTGCTAAATGAATGTTTGTCACTAGTTTTAATAAGTTTCCGCCAAAATGTTAAGAGAGACAATCTGGGATGTGGGCTGTCTCATGCACAGTGTCCATGAGCTACTTCAAAAGCTTCAACTCTCAGAATTCTCACAGAGAAGCTGAAAGCAGCTGGTCTCACCTTTGACCTAGATATCACACTGACACATCACAGATACAGAAATGACACTACCAGGATATAGGAATAATACAAATGTGACTATGTGAAGGAAAATGAAGTTTTAACATCTAAATGTGAGTTATTTTATATAATTACTTAAATATCTATGTTATAATTCATAAAATATGTCAGTTATAATGAGTTTAAATGATACAGTTTCTTGTAGTAAGTAAATGTTTTATTTTAGAAGGCATAGAAAATGAAACATTTATTCAAGTGTTTTTGAAAATCTACTTAACAGCAGATTAATAATATGTGTTAAAAACCTATGTCCCAAACATATACATTACTATAACTCATTTAATTCACCTGATTGACAAGCATAAATAATTTTATAACTCTATACTGGAAGAAATTGTCATGTGATATATTTTAAAGCAGTAATATAGCATGTTTGTAAAATCTGGTTACTAAAATGTGTTTGCTGTGCATTATTTTGTATAAAGCAGACAGATTTATTGAAGGGACAGCAAGTAAGATGGTGCTCAGTAAAGATACAACTCAGTGAGATCAGATATATATATATATGTGTGTATGTGTGTGTGTGTGTGTGTGTGTGTGTGTGTGTGTGTGTGTGTGTGTGTATGCATGTGTATATATATATATATATATATATATATATATGTATATGTGTGTATGTATATGTATATATATATATATATGTGTGTGTGTGTGTGTGTGTATGTGTGTGTATGTGTGTGTATATATATATATATATATGTGTGTGTGTGTGTGTGTGTATGTATATATATATATATATATATATATATATATATATGTGTGTGTGTGTGTATGTAGATATGTATATAAATGTTTCTGAGAATCTGCTTAACTATGAAGTATGATTTATAACAATTTCTATGAATACAATATTTTATTCTATTGGCAATAATGAGTTTGAGTAAATGCTCATATACAAGCAATTCAAGTTTTTTTTTGGAAGCTGTTAACTGTATTTACATGACAGAAAATAGATGCATCCTAATATATGTAATGTCTGAATCATATTAGCCAAAGTTTTTGATTTAAATGAATGTTAGAACTTATTTTTCTCTCCTCTTGATTTCTAACATCAAGATTATTTGAATGCTATTTGAATACAAGTGTTTTATATTACATGGATGTATATAGTAGTATGAACAGTTTTAAAAAAAAAAAAAAAAAAAAAAAAAGGTTTATTTTAGTTTATATGATAATGTTTTACCAAATGTGTAGTCTTGTCTTGCTAGATAATTGAATTGAAAACTGTTAACTTCAGTTAAATATAACTAGTATTAAATTGATAAGGTGGTAGCTGACGTACTGCTGCTTAGGGTAGGGGGTTAACTTGAGTGGTAAATACTACTCTAAGTTGGAGTTTATAACTCCAGGCTGGATGCAAGGTTTAATCCTTACATTATTTTCACTTGTTCATTGTTATTTGTATATAGTTTTGACATCCACAATATATTTTGTACATTCATTGTCACTAAAGCAAAATTGAATCCTATACGAAATAACATAAGAGATTCAATAAATACAGCTATATTTAAAGGTACACCTAAAGGAGGAGATGTAACATTACTTATCTTGTTATTTGTTATTTTGATCATAAGATTCTTAAGTTTTAAAAATGCCAAATGACATCTTTAAAAGGAATTTCTTTAAACATTAATGGATTGAATAATCCATGTAAAAGGGCAAGCCTAATAAGATACATTAATTTACATAAGGCCAACTTAGTCTTCCTACAAGAAACCCATCTCTTGAAAAAAGATATTGATAAACTAGCCACAAACAAATATACAGTATTGGTTAGTTCAGAGCACACTCAGGAAAAAGAGGAGTGGCTATTTTATGGAATAAAAGTATGCCCATTCCTAAAACCATTAAGTCTTATCAGGATGACAAAGGAATGTTTTGTATGGTTACAATACAAATTAATGGGAAGACTTACACTTTAATTAATGTATATTGGATACCTGGAATTGGTATTAATACAGTGAAACTTCATCTTGATAAGATCATATCATTCTCTATAGGAGATATTATTTTAGCTGGTGACTTTAATTGTATACTACATGAAAGTGATACTACCACTATAAGGAAAAGAAGAATTACATCTAATGCAAAACATTTAAATGATTTTGCTAATTCTTATCATTTGAATGATATTAATAATCAGATAGATTCAAAATCATTACCATACACCTTTTTTCTAACAGATACAAAACTTATTCAAAAATAGATAGGGTCTTTATTTCTAACCAGATGGTAACAGATTTAATTAATTCCAAAATCATTTCATGTCCTATATCTGATCATAATTCAATTGTTTTTGAATTAATGATAAAAAATACTCATAATGTTCAGATCAAAAGGATACCAGCATACTTAACTCAACTAAAAGACTATAAAGAATATATACTTTCAGAAGTAAAACATTTTTTAGACATAAATAACACTCCTGAAGTCTCCATTGTTTATGTTTGGGATGTCTTAAAATCATATCTATATGGACAAAGTATCAGATGGTATAATAATAAAAGGAAATCTTGGGATAAGGAATTGTTAGATATTCAGAGTAAATTAGACTCTTATAAACATAATAATAAAGAAAATATTATGGACAAGAAAGTTATTGAAGAAATAAACAAACTAAATGAGAAATACAAAGAAATTTTAACTCATAAAGTTAAAATAACTTTAGAGAAATACAAGTTTTGTCTTATTCAATAAGCCCCAAATACTTACATAGACTTAAAAATAAAACAAAAAGGTTGAATAAACAAAACCATATCAAAGAAATCTTTTCTCTAAGGAAAAGAAGAATGTTTCTAATATACCAGAAATACTAGATGAATTTAGAAATCACTTTCACAAAATTAACCATAATAATATTAACATGGAACCTAAAGATAAAATAAAGGAGTTTATAACCACAAATATGAATAAAAAGCTTAATAAACAACAGATTAAACTATTGGACAAGAGTATTTCATATACAGAAGTTATTACACAAATAAATAAGCTTAAATCAAACAAAGCACCGGGTAATGATGGTATTATACCAGAGATATATAAAATCCTTTCTAAAAATACATATTCATTAATACATAAGGTTTTTATTTTGGCCCAAACTGAGTTAATAACCCCCCCATCTTGGCAATATACATTTATTTTGCCAATTTTAAAACCTAATAAAGATCCAACTAGATGTTCTTCATATCGGCCCATCACATTACTTAATGTTGATTATAAAATGTTTATGAATATCTTTGCTGATAGATTGAAGACAATCATTCCCGGCATTATAGATATAGATCAGACAGGCTTCATTGTAAATAGAAATACTTTTGATAATATAAGAAGAACTTTAACATTAATAGATTTTGCAAATAGGAAAAGAAAGATTTAACACTTATTAGTCTTGATATAAGTTCAGCATTTGATTCAGTAAGTTGGGACTATCTGTTTACCTTAATGAAGTGCACAAACTTCTCAGATGCATTTGTAAATCTAATTGAACATTTATACAAAGGAACGTTGGCTTATATTAAGGTAGGAACATATGTTTCACAAAAATACCCATTCTTAAAGGTACAAAACAAGGATGTCCACTTTCTCCACTATTATTCACTTTAGTAATGGAGCCTTGGGCTAATTTGATCAGAAACAGTACTGACATAGAGGGTTTTGAAATAGATGAAAATACAACATCCAAAATTCAACTTTTTGCAGATGATGTTCTAATTACATCAGCAGGATCTAATTCTTCTATACAGTCTCTATGTGATAACATGATGAATTTTAAAAGTATTTCTGGTTTAATATTCAATGAAGAAAAACTAAAATACTACCTATATATACACGAAAAAATATTCTCATTAGTGATTTTACTAAATATGTACCCAATTCAGGTCAGATAACTTATTTAGGTATAATACTATCTAAAGATATTAAATCTATTATATATAATAATTATAATACCTGTTTTCTTAATATACAAAATCTTTTTAATACTTGGAATAATATGTTTTTTACTATGGAGGAGAGACTTACAATTATTAAAATGGTAATATTCCCCAAGATTTTATACTTAATACAATCAATAATACTTCCACCTACAAAAATAATTATCAAGAAACTGAACACACTAATGTTAAATTTCTTATGGGCACCTAATAGACCTAGGATTGCATTAAAGAAACATACTAATAGCTGGTCTCAAGGGGGTATTTCTTTTCCAGACTTTAATTTATATACTATCTCTTCTATTGTAAGAGTTATTACTTTATTAACAGATCAGTCATATGTCACAAAATGGAAAGATTATTGGGAGCTAATTAGTATACACTTCATGAAAATCTCCTTAACACATAAAAATATGATTGTAAATAACTCCATGTTATGGTTACTAAAGGAATTTTGTACTTCACCTATTACACCTAAACATATGGTTTGTTACCTATTAAATATTATTATTAGTTATCGTAACTTTATATTCATGCACCCTAAGTATAGGGAATGGAATTTTATTGTATTTCCTATAATGTATACTCAGGGTATGCTTTTGTCATCTACTTCTGAAGGAACTCATTTAGCTATAGATAATGATCTAAAGTACTGGTATCAGTTGATATCTGATAATAAAGTTAAAACAAGAATTTGATCTAAGAGAAACTTGCTGGTTAGAGGTTCAGACCTTTAGACAACATCTCATTAATAAAATAGATTTAATGTCTATAACTGTTAAAGAATCTATTCCAACACTGATTGATTACTTGATATTAAATTTACAACATAAAGTTTCTGATAAAGGTAAACTTTCATACATACATAAAGTTATCAGACAAGAAACTTTTTACAGTGTAGATTCATACTGGAATTATTTCACTTCTATTAATGGGGACCCACCAAATCAACAAGATAAACAATATATATTGGAATCTGCTTATAGAACTACGTCTTCCATTGTCTGGATACATGGAAATTTTTACATAGATCTTTTTATACACCTTTGATGATGAATAAAATAAATAATAAAGATAATCTATGTAAGAGATGTAATGTAGAAATTAATGCTGACTGGGCTCATATGTTTTATGACTGTATAAAATTGAAAGAATACTGGAAGTCAATTAATGAATTTTTGCAGGCTCTTTTTACAGATAATTTCATTATTTCTAAATCTCTTATATTATTCAACACACCTGTACCTCAAAGTGTTAAAAAGGTTAAGCTTCCCTTGTTATGGTCTATTCTAGCAGTGGTAGGAAAATAATAACTAGAAATTGGATTTCAGATACACCTCCTTCGTTCAATGAATTTAAAAATGTTATGAATATAGTGTGCCATATGGAAATAAACACAATTATGACTAGAACAAATAGAAAAACATCTTATTTTATTGTATGGGATAATTTACAAAATTTGTTAAAAAAATTTTAATTTCAATAACATGGTATTTTAGTTTAATTAATTGATCTGATTGTAGTGGATGTCTTTGTAAATACTTTAGTTGTTTTGTTGAATATTATAATAATACCTATTTTTAATTACTTGCATAAAATTGTTATGATATTTCTCTTATATGTTAAAACAATAAACCTGTTTTGAAAAAAAGAGTATTTAGAACACTATGAGGCATATGGGGTGGCCTTTGGACCTTTTTGGTGAGGATCTCTGATTTGGCCAAACACTCCACCTCTCCCCTCCCAACCCTCTTCCACCTGTTGGCCTCCTGGACTTGAGTATTTCAAATTAAGTGTGATGAATATATGCTATTACTGTTTATTATAAATAAAGCAATATCTTTACTTTTTAACTCGTATTTTGTCGAAAAAATGTTAAAATAGAAGTAATCCGTCAGCCTACCTTGGCAAGTTAAGTAAATTACACCCATCACCATCTTGTTTTTCTCTTGCATTGTTTTGATGATCTTTGGGGGGAGAGTAACATGGGCTAATAACACAGAACCTATTGCTTATTTCTGGGGGTAATTTACTTGTATCTTCTTTCTACTGTTCTACCCTCTCTTGTGCTTTATACCTCACTCTCCTCGCACTCTCTCATCATTCCTTCCTTCCCTCTCTCTAGAGGGTGCAAGAGAGTTGTAGGTTAAGTGATAAAAGGCAATCAAACGTTTGAAGTTTGTTATACTTACTTTACCAATTGATTGTGTTTATCTAGCAGGTGCTCTGCAGACATTGTTGCTGAACCTAATTTCTACCTGTAAATGTACTTTCTACTAAGTATGACTTGTAGCCAGTGTTTGTACTCAAGTTGATTTGTGTCAGCAATTTTTTGTACTGGTGCCCAATATTTGTCATCATAATTTCATTGTGTTTTATAAAGACTGAATACTTATTTTATTAGTATAACTCTTTATAACTGGTGTTAAGCTAGAAAGATACCCTAAACTGTAGAGATCTCATAATACTAAGTTAAAGTAAATGTTTATTAAAACTTATGTTCAATTTAAAATGCTTGTGAGGTTTGAAGCTATTTTTTAAAAAAAAATTTCTGCATTGTTCTTATTTTTTCAGTGTTAATTTGTTGTTCTGTTGCTAACATTTTTTGAAGATTAATGTTCTTTATTTGTAAGGGTATCAACAAAATAGTACTGGTTTTCCTTCTGAATTGTGTTGTTTAAGATGGTAAGGCAAGTGGGCCCATCACAACAACTGTATTATACAAATTCATTCTATATTAAGAAACCACTTAAAATTTCAGTGTATTTACTCGGGGCAGTGTTCTGTTGCATATAGTTCATCCCATAGTAATTTAAATGGATTTCTACTGAGCCTTGAATGCATCACTTTTTTCCTTTCTCTTTTTATTTCACCAGGTTCACTGGAAACATCCCTAAAGCATACACACAGCAGGCTCAGACAATAGGCAGTCTGAGTCCACTCAATCCACCCACCATTTATGTAGGGCAAACTGTGTACCACCTCTGCCCTTGTGCTTTGTTAGTGGCATCCAGTCTTCTTTGTATATTTTAGCCTGCATAGTGACTAGTCTGAAGACAAGTGCTTCATTGTCCTAGTTTGTATTGAATAGCCTTATAGTCTGTAAACCCTCCTCCACTGATATCCTGCAGGCCAGCTTTTACTCTCTACTCTACTTCCTAACAGACACTGACGTTTACTCATATTGCTCTTACTCAAACTATTTCCTTTTCTTATATTATATTCACTTCTTCTAAACTTGCTATTCCCATTATTTATATCCTCCTATCTTTCATTAGAGGAATTGCATGCCTTCAAGGAAGTCATCTGTGGTCTCCCCTCCCTTCCTTTGTTATTTCTCATTGCCTGAGACCGTTATTAAAACACTTTCAGCTCTCAGCTAGTATTTGTGCACAGTCAACATTGACTCGGTGTACTCAGCTGTCTCTTTAGTGTGTTTTTATTTTGCTATAAAAGTGCCCCTGCACGCAAATAGATATGTATGTAACAGTTGGAACACCAGTCTGTGGGCTATATTTTTTATGTAAATTATAAATATTAGGGCAGCCTAAAACAAAGAACTTTGTCTATTATAATCGCTCCATATTTTTAGACCACAGCAGTCCCATTGGTACTTAATCCATTAACTGTGCTGTTTTTAGTAGTCCACTGTCTCCCTTCCTTAAGTTTATTTCTCTTTTTGTGTAACCACTGAGTTTTGAGCCAATAATTTTCCACTGCTGCACTACTGCAGTCTGGCTTACTTTTTGTCTTTGTTTTGCTGATCTCTGGGGTTGTGGTGGCCTTTGGACTTTGTCTTTCAAAGTCCATAGAGACCTCTTTATGTTCTACAGTTGTTCAAACTGTTAAGTGCAGGTTTTTTACTGTTGTCACCATTAGTCAGGTCAAGGTGAAATTGGACCAACTCTCCTACTAAAATTGTGTCTTAAAGCAGCAAACTCAAGACTCTACTAGCTCAGAGGCCTTTTAAACTGCATTGTTCCTTTTACTTATCTCTCTCAGCAGATTTGTAGCTATTTAAGTTAAGTCGCTGATTGTTTTTTTTTCTCTCTTTTCAACCCACTTTGTTTGCCCTCACTAATGCTTGGGCTCACTCCAGACCCCTATCCTATCCCCAATTCCCACCCATTTTACTCTACATTTATACTTCCATAGCACCACCCACGTATTCCTCAAACCAATACCATTGGATGTTATGTTGTCCTATCTTGTCTTTATTCTTACAGTGATGGGTTCGGAGCTGATTCTCTGCTCCAACTCGGCTGAATACACAGCTGAAAGACTCAAACTTGGCTTGTGGCAAGTAGGTATCCCATAATGCAGTGGTATAATTCCCCCGATCTCATTTGCCATTTTACGAGGTTGGATGCGCACATCTTGGCTGTGGCTAAGTTGTGAAAAATTTTCTTCATTTTTCCTTTTAGAACCAGTAATCTTTTTCTATATTATAGTAGATAGTGTTTTTCTTGCATTGTAGTTACACAGCTTTCGAATTTAGTAATACCTAAATTGTTATAACTTTATTCCCTTTGGTGCTGCTTTTGGCCATATTTTCTTAGACCTTACTGTATGTATCACTTGTAGTGGTTGTATCTTGTCGTAGATAAATAGTAGCTCGTTTAAGTTAGACAGCTCTTTGCCAATTTTAGTTAGAGGGCTTGTAGTTAGTGTGTTGTTTTTTTGAGTTAAAGGCCCTGTTTTATTCCCTTGTTGTCTGTCTCACTAGTGTTCCCTTTAGTTAGCTATAGATCAGTTTAGTTTAGTAAGTTAAATTTCTTGTTGTTATATTGTGGTCTTATCTTTATCATGTCCAAAGACCTAAAAGATAGGGAACATAAGCCTTCGGGCTTCAAACAAATGCCAGAAGTGTTCACAAAAAATGTCCATCACAGACGGTCATGTCATATGTGTGTATTGCCTTGGAGCTATTCATTTACAAGAGGATTGTACATTTTCTAACAAGAAAGGAGAAACAAATTGATCCTTAAAGGGCTCTTAAAGCCAACTTTTGAGGAAGCTGTCCACAGTTCTTCTTCCTTCTCTTCTTCTTCTCCGTCTTCTAAAAAGGACAAACTTCAAAAGAAACAATCACCTGCTATATCAGTTCAGACGGAGCCGCCAGTCAAATTACCAAAAATTTCTAAGGCCACTACCTCCTCGGCTCCACAGTCCTCATAGCCGTCAGAGGTTGTAATGATTGACAAGCCTGGTTCTTCGGTTCCAAAGTCTTTGGAGCCGCAAGATACCTCTTCTCGGAACCGGTCCATGGATATTTCACTGGTTTCTTTAACACTGAGATCTCCCATTTTGCACAGGTCTCAATGTTCTTCGTGTTTCACTGTTGCAGTCATTACATTTTGGTAATCTTCCCCCAGGTTGTCCTCAGTCGGCCTGAATAACAAAGTCGTGGGTCCTCCATCAGTTGCTGTCTCCTCTTCCATGACGTCAGGTCATCAGGGGTATAAAACATGCAGCCGACACCATTTTAATCCGTTTTTCTTGCCCCAGATGTCAGGTGCCCCCAAATGGGGAGCAAAAAAAAAAAAAAAAATATATATATATATATATATATATATATATATATATATATATATATATATATGCATACATAGCTATATAAATGCACTTTAGAACACATAAAATTTACCTTCAACTAAAAGCAAATACACCACAAAGGCTTTTGTGCATAGTGAAGGAAAGAAAAGGTATAGAAAGGGGGCTGGCGGGTGGGTAACCCGGACTGCAACAGTGAATACACTCAAACATCTACATTTATGGTAAGTGTACATAGCTGTACTTTCTCCATCCCTTTCCTCCAGGTGCACCAGGAGCTTATGTGATGACTTGGAATGGGTGGTGTGCAGACTCTTGAAGTCACCGGTGCTGACTAAGTTATTTTCAGCTCTGACCCATTTGGTCCCGGAGCCTACTACACCAATCGTACCCACTGTTGTTCCTCCTTGGAGCCAAGCTGGACCTTCGGAGACGGAGTGCTTAGTACCACTTAATGTGGATCTGTCAGTTCTGAGACCCCCTTTGGTGTTCATGGAGCCAACTTCTGCTCCAACACTCTCGGTGCTGTCCAGAGTTTCTGGGAGCTGGGGTTCCCTAGTCGGCCCCGATCATCTTCGGTGCCAAGCCTGCCCCCTGGAGCATCGGCCTGGGTTAGCTTGGCTCTTACATCAGCCTCGTGTCCAATCTCGCTGCTTCCAGTGCCTTCCTCTGTCTCCTCGGAGCCAAGGGAGTCTTCGGAGCCGGTGGGATCCGCCTTTGAGCAGATGAGGATTGTGCTGTCTACCCATACAGCTCCACATAAGGATACCAGCACTTGTCCCCCTAAGGCACTGGCTACTGTTTTGGCACCACCCATTCCACAGGGCAGCAGAGATCCAGAGTCTCAGGATCCCCCTATTGGGTGAACCCCTCTCCTCTGAGGCTTCCCCAGAATATCTTTCTGAGGAGCCACCTCAGAAGAGAAACTTGCAAGAGGAAGCACGTAGACTCTCCAGATGAGTCTGTCACTTCATACACTGACTTTGAGGAGTCAGAAGGGTCCCCACGGTCATCCTCTGATGATATCTGATTTGCAGATATTCTAGAGATCCTGAAGCAGAGAGGCAGCTGGCAGGCCACCACCCCTTCTGATGAGGATTCAGTGTACCTGAAGGCTTTTGGATCTCAACCTTCAGCCTCATGGGTGTCTCCGCCTTTCAATGAGCTAATGGACCTGGTTAGTCGAAAGGCATGGGAGTTACCTGACACAATGGACCAGTCCCTCGGAGGCCAAACAAATTCCTATCAGCTCCTTCGCGAAAGGTTTTCCTCATTAAGGGGGTACCCATAGATGCTATGGTGGTGGCAGCAGCTACCAAGAAGGAACTTTCAGAGACATCCTCATCTGTTCATCCTCCGAATGAAGACTCTCGAATGATAGACAAATACGGGGAAGCATGTCTTTTCTTCAGTGACATTTACACTCCAATCGCTGAACTACCTAACTCACTTTACAAGGCTACAAAGAGATCTCCTGAAAGAGCTAGGAGATACTCTACTAGGTACATTAGCTGTGGGGTGAATGAGAAGGTCTTCTCCCAGCTATCCACCTTAAATTCCATCATCAACTCCTCCATGAGGCTGATATACTACGCAGCTGATGGAGCGAGCAGGGCAGTGGGTTCCAGAGTTTCCCTTAGGAGACACTCCTGGATGCGCTTGTGCAATTTTGCGGAGCCCTTTAAGTCTACTTTTACTAATACCCCTTTTGATGGTTCCTCACTCTTTGGACCCAAAGTAAAACACACTCTCACCCGATGTGAGCAAGTAGGAAAAACTCTCTCTGCCATTGGAGTTTGTTTTTTCGTACCTTCAAGACCTTATCCTAAAGGTCAGAAGAGTGGGAAAATGTAGTTCAAAAGATCCCAGAGAGTTTTCTAGGACACATGGGGTGATTCCTTCCCCAGGGCCAGAGGGGGAGGTAACAATGGCAGATGCCACCCCAGAGGCAGAGGGGATCCGCAGAACCAGAGTGACCGTGATTAATTTCACGGATGCCCTTATCAGTGCTCCTGAAAGGAGGCCCAACTGCTCTACTCTGGAGGCAGTTGGGGAACATTTATCTATGTACCCAGAAGCCTGGCAAACTATCACAAGAGACAAGTGGGTACTAAGAATAATATCCAGAGGATATTCCATTTCCTTCTCCAATCCTGTTCCACAGATCAGAACAATCCCAGATGTTCCACCTAATCTAAGGGAGCAAGCAACTATAGAGATTCAAAAGTTACTGCACAAGAGAGTCATCCAAGAAGTCCCCGCAGACCAAATAGGATTCGGAACTTACTCAAGATTCTTTTTGGTGCCAAAAAGAACAGGGGACTGGAGACCCATATTAGACATAAGCAAATTCAATGAATTTGTCAAGAAGTCAAAGTTCCGAATGGTGACACTGCAGTCTATACTTCCCGTTTTAGGGAAAGACGATTGGATGTGCTCGATAGACCTTCAAGATGCTTACTACCACTTAAAAATGGACAAGACATCGAGAACGCTTCCAGCTGGGAGCCAGTATTTATCAGTTCCGAGCTCTGCCTTTTGGTCTCACTACAGCCCCCAGAGTGTTCAATGCATGGCATTGCAATGCAATGCATATATATATATATATATATATATATATATATATATATAGAGAGAGAGAGAGAGACAGCAAAATATAAATATACATGTATGCATACATATACAGATATATCTGTATATAGTAATGTAAATATATATATATATATATATATATATATATATATATATATATATATATATATATATGTGACTGCAAATATACACATTTATATAGCTAGGATATGATACAACAGTTATGAGTAATATATGTTCACAGGCCGTGCATATGGGGGTGAGGGGTCCAATAAACAAACGTGTAACACGTAGCATCAACCCCCCCCCCCAGCTAGGCAGGTGAGACATACAATAAAGGTAAACACACCACTGCTTCCCAGACCACCGGCAGGATACTACCAGTGGGAGAAACCTGCCAGGTCTAATCTTGAAACATAGACATCGATGTCCCTTGTGGGACATCAAAAATTAATGATTGGAGGCAGTCCCGGTAATGACTTATCAAACCAGGCTGTGGATGTACATGGACCAGTAGGTTGTGCAAGCCTGATAACCCATGGGTCGACACAATGTACAACATGTGTCCTGACACGGCGAGAGTGGGCAGTGTGTAGTGGTGTGTTTATACCCCACCTGCACCCACAGTAAGGATGAGTGCTGTAGAGGAGTGGCAGGTGGGGGAACTATGGGTATGCAGTTATGGGCCTAGGCGTGCAGGTGTTGGCTGGTGCAGTCGTATTAGGACCGCCCCGGGGATGTAAGTAATATTCTGAAATGGGCATAGCTGATGCCCATACCTCTTATCCCCTAAGAGCACATCTACTGGACAGGCCATAAACCATTCGGGGAACAAATAGGGATCATAACTCTGAGCTGTCCCCGATTTTGACTCTGTTTCTAACTTTGTCCCACTTAAACCCTCCTAAAACTAGTGACATTTGGAGGAAAGGTGGTGAATTACACGCAATGAATAATGACAACAATTAAGAGTCATAAACCTCATTTACCTCAGAAAATGTGTATTATTTCATATGCTCTGAGTCTGTCAATGTGTCAGGTTAATAGCACCAATAATTTAAATGTGTCCTTGATGTTGTTATGCTGTGTCCCTGATTCAGTTTGTATTTTTCCGCAATCGTATGAGAGGTCTGATTGGGACAGAAAGCACATATTCCACTGACAACCTTAGAAAAATGATAGAATGTTAGGTATGCAGTAGCATGACTTGGCTGAAGGATGCGGGTTCCAAAACCCATTTACTTGTTTATATTGAAGAGCGTCAGTTCCCATGTATTAGCCAGATGGGTGCAGATTGTAAGAGGAACACGCCAATAATATGAATCAAACTCTGGACAGGCCGCAGATTCTGTACAGTCGAACGGCATGCTGTCGCCTAATGGGCAGCCATTCCCAATATTGTAGGCATGTAATCCGATGTAATAGGCATCACAAGGTAATATCGTCGTCCTCACTCCCACCCAGGGATATGTGTGTCCGATGCAAACACCAAATGCAATGCATTTTCAAGTGTGGGAGCAAGCGGGTTTAAGCTTGTTTGGCCGCCAGTATGCGAGTATTGCACTGGTAAAGCAATGTAGAGGCTAACCGAGTGTAAGAAACTGTAACCAGAGGTTAGCATTGCTTAGCACCACGCAAACCCATGCACACCTGCTCACAACTGCTTTAATGTGCCTTAATCACTCCGTATCCAATGGCCTTGTTCTGCCCAGCAACAAAATAAACGGCTTCTGCAAGACTCGAAACCAGGACCCTGCACACACAGCTATTGTGATTTACCACTAAGCCATGTTAGATATACAGACATCGGACCTTATCATAAACATATCATCCAGTGCAGTCATTCAACAGTATAGGAAATGTATTCCATCTTGTAGATGTGTGTGTAAGTGTTTATGTCCAGCATAGCGATACATATATATATATATATATATATATCAGGAACATCCCATGTGACAACAAAGCATTACAAAGGAATGAAAAGGGAAACACCAGCAATGCCTGTATTATGTAGTGGTGTTGTCCTATGTAATATCAAGACTCCTTCAGACCGACATGTGTAATTCATACACGCAAACATTTGTACATTGGCCATATACATCACTCTGTGTATGTTATTTACATTAACACAACAGTTCCTGTCCAATCATTATGTGAGAACAGTACTCTTGCAAGGTGCTGTGTGCGACATCATCATCATGATAAAGGTGAATGTGGTAACCATAGAGGGACCGGTAGTGTTGTGTGTACAATGCAGGCTGCATCACGTGTACCTAGAACATTTAGGAGTTATGTGCATACTAGGATCGTGCGCCTGAGAGACAGGGGTGAGGACAGCTGGAGTATGTTGTGATGCATATTAAAAGGGTTACATGTGTCCAGTGGACACGTGTGTGAAATAGACACCTATGTATGGGGCAAATGTTGTTCTAGGAACCGATTGGCCTTTTGTTTCCATAGGGAGAAAGTGGGATGTGGGGGAAGGAGAGTAGGTATGCTCGTGGAGGATAGGTAGGGTAGGATGACAGACAAGATGGCATAAAGGGTCGGTATATGACACATGGGGGGATACACCTCGGACGGGGGGGGTGTTCGGCATTCACAAGCCCATGAGCCCCCAGATGGAAACAGTGGGACGGAGGTCCCCAGCCATGAGCAGCCACCACTGCACCAAAACAGCTGCAGAGGTGGCAGTGCTGGGGGCTGTCTAGGAGGGGCAGCCTCACCTTGTAAATGTGACACTCTGCCCTTGAGCTGGCATATCAATCCTTGAAACCCCTTATCGAGCCCCCTATGCACCACGTCTGGGACTGTACAACAGCAGACATGTTCCTGTCTGGACCTGCTCCCAGGGGGGCAAGCCCCATCCTCAGTGGCAGTACCACCAGAAGGTGGTGCAGAGCCAGCAGTGTTGTGGAGGTCCAAGGCTGGGCCCCAGATGTGCTGGTGCCCGGTGCCATGTCCAGCTGAAGTGGGACAGGAGGTTCTGCCAGGACCTCCAAACCCATACAGCCAATGGTGTTGCAGTTTAAACACAGATATGGCTTAGTAATAGTCAACAGCATTCATTATTACTTACAACAGCATGCATAGATATGACCATCAACCCAACACAACAGATGGTATACATTTGCAGAGGGAGCACAACACATGCATATATACTGCATGACATCTGTACAAAGTGTAGAAGACTTGTGACTGCAGCTATGAACGTTGGCCCATTATTGGCATGTCACTGAGAACCCCAGACAGTGTCTGTCATACCACTGTTTCTTGTGACATATGTCCAGTCAGGGATGCGATGGCAGTAACTCATCACTATCACCATGTACTGGCTGCAATCCTAACACTATGCTCCTGCTGTTCACAGATGTGTGTTCAGTGAGTAACACAAGAAACAAATGGTTCCACACACTGACCAGTTCACAGATGGCCCTACAGATGGGGGTCCCTCACAAACAGTGCACTGTCTTGTCAGTTTTAAAACATGCAGAATAGCCATTACCACACACAACTTGTTAAACAGGCAGTAGTCTCAATGAAGCATAGCTACACTTACATGCTGTAGTCATGTCTGGCACATCACCCTCCTGTCTTTAGGCTATTTCCCACTGTGCATGTTGTTTGAGGAACATCCAGATATCATCTGTGATGCCGTTTACTAAACACCAGATCCAGGTACCTCTCACAGTGACTGTCATGGACAAACACCAACATGATGTTCCTAGATATTGTACTGTGTTTTTCATGCGAATGGCTATGGGAACATTATCACAGCAGTTCTACATGCAGTCAGCTAGAGGAGAACTGCAATAGGTGCAGGGGTCATCACCTGATCATGACCATCACTTACAATACACAAGCTGCTGCTGAGCAGGTGTACACCACCACATCCACCAGGGAGTGTGTGGGAGGGACAGACAGAGGCAAAGTACATCAGAGAAGGGCTTGGCGACTTAAAACCTAAGCATCGTGTTTCACACACCTACCAGTACAGGGGTCAAACACCTGACTGACTAGTCATTACTATTACAAGTGCATGCAGTTACTCCATGTGCCACAAAGCTGACCTGTTGGTGTGCTGTAAGAACATATATGTGTGTTGGTGAGTGACATCTGCAACAGAGATATAGTAGACATACATTAGGTGTAACACACATGGTTGTCCACATTAACGGATGTCATTGTCAACACAACCACACTCTCTAATGGGCTCACATTGACGCTCTTTGCCAGGCCCACAAATACACTCCCAAACTACTTAGTTTGCCACACTGCAGTAATGCACAGGTACTACATGCACCACAGGGGATATCCGGAGGTTCTATAGGCTAGGGCATGTGAACATGTTTGACATCTTTCAGAATGCCAGTGGGAGTTATACTGGGAGTGACTGTGGTTGGGAGCATCATACCCCACACGCAGACACAAGGTGCCAGTACTGACATGCATGTGTGCATTGCTTCATGGGTTTGCAGTGGTTGGCTGTGCAAGATGGCTGTACAAGGCTGGGTGAGGAGTAATCCTTGGCATCACGCCACCCAACAATGGTGTGCAGTGTGGTACAGGGGTGTAGTGTTTGCAATGTCCCACACAGATGAGTATTGTATGAACTGTCCTGACATCCTGGTTACCATTGTGTATATCCATAGCTTTGCAATGCATGCCATGTCTGTGTTTGATAGTCCTTGACATAGACATTGCCTGGGATGTGCATGTCCCACAATAATGTACAGTGACATGTACAGGTGTACCTGGTTTGGCTGGCACATGTTGTGTACACAGACTGTTATCCTCCAATATGCCAATACTGGCCTGGTGTGGTAGGACCTGCTTATAGACAGCAGGTTGACCCTTCACTTGCATTGATAGCATAATACAGGTATTCCCTGGTGTCAGTGGCATCGGTCCATACAGGGCACATGTGTAAGGCATTGTATGGCCTCTGTGGATCACATTTGATGGCACCACATATGTTGCAGGCATCCAGTGGGGAACATAGTGAAGGCACATTGTCCGCAATTGTGCCTATTGTACTGCTCTACAGGGTACCATGCCCTCTGCAGTCCACTGCAATCACACCATGCCTACTATCTGTCATCACTCTGCAGGGTACTAGCAACATAGAGGGATATTCTAGGCAAGTGTGTTTGTGTATGACACATGGGTTCAGGACGTATTCCGGGTAATAGTAGGGTTGCATACTTTGTTCACCAGGTCTTTTGCCAGATGTAGGGGTATGGCTTGCCAACACAGTCCCGTGGCTGACTGACATCTGTACTCCTCATGAGGTGGACATTGTGACATATAGGACGGAAACCATATAGGAAAACTACAAAATCCGCTTGCCAACATGTCCAGTGGTTAGACACAGCCACCTCCACACAGGCTCTGGCAGTCAAACACACACACACTTGGCATGTCCTGGAATAGATCCCCTACCTAACTAGTGTATCACACTACAGCAATACGCAGTTACAGCACGCGCTACGGAGAATACTGGGTTACAGCAGTCTTAAAGGTGTATTCCTAAGTGGGTGACATAAGCAGGATTGCCAAAGGTGGTCATGTGAATTGTACAGTGTGCATACTTTAAAAAGCATTGTTCTTGTCTCAGGCAGACAGATACACACACACACAGTTGGTCTCTCTTGGAATAGAACCCCTACCTAACTAGTTTATCACACTACAGCAATAAGCAGTTACAGCACGGGCTATGGAGAATACTGGGTTACAGCAGTCCTAGAGATGTATATCTAGGTGGGTGACAGCAGCAGGATTGCCAAAGGTGGTCACGTGGGTTGTAAAGAGTGTGCATACTCTAAAAAGTATTGTTCTTGTCTCAGGCAGACACACACACACACACGAAAACCTACCAAACTAGTTTAACACACTACAGCATTACACAGTTACAGCAGTCCCAGAGGTGTATTCATAGGTGGGTGACATTAGCAGGATTGCCAAAGAAGGGCATTCCAAGTGTACTGCGAGTTGTACATGTCTGTTACCTGCGTGTACCCGCTGCTTACTGTCACAAAAACACATTTACACCTGCTTACAACTGCTTAAAAGTGTCTTATGCAGTCCTAATTGACAGTATCAGCAAGGCTTGCAGGACTTGGACCCTGGACCATGCACACTGAGGTCACAGGACGTACCACTAAGCTGTCTGGGTTGTACACATGTTGCATGAAGTCTATAATGCATATCCTACTACAGGTATTCAACAGTACTGAAAATAAATGGGACAGTCCCTTTGTGTACATATGTCCATTACCCTTGAATTTACTGTACTCTGTGAAACAAGGACAAGTCTACATCTGTACAACTGTCATAATTACATAGATATATATATATATATATATATATATATATATATATGTATATGCACCTACAGGATGTACACACACACATATATATATATATGCCTATACACAGCCATAGCCATATATATATATATATATATATATATATATATATATATATATATATATATATATATACACACACACACACACACACACACACACACGTCTGAATGCCCTTTGTGACACAGAAGGGTTCCAAAGGAACTGACGTGTATACAAAACAGAGGCATCTCTTGTGTTATAACATTTAAATCATAAGCAGTTCACCAGAGAAGGGATGGTTGTTGTGTATGTGGAGTTTGGGGTGGGGAAGGATTGCTAATGTAATCTACCCCGGGGATTGTGGAGTTAGGGTGGGGGAATGATGGGTATGGACCTACACCCCACCAACCACTTCTGTGTCTTGACAGTGGCACAGGAAAATAACATACCCAACTGTAGTCGTGCTTGACTGTGTATTCTTTACCATTCCTAACTGTGTAATACTTTGTAGACACCGATCACCACAGATGGCTACCATTGTGTGCTAAAAGACATTACATATGTGTATGCCTGGCTACAGGGTAGTCACACACACAAACACACACACACTTGCCAGTATTGTGCACACGTCTTGCCTATGTAAAGGTAACTAGTACAGTGGTATGCAGTTGAGGTATGTGCCACAGAACACATACCATTACACTGATTGATTCCACGTCTAAGCTGGGTGACATTACAGGACCGGTTACTTGCAGTGGGGAGGGGGGAAGAGAGAGGTTTAGCGGTTGACAAGGATAAAGGCCAGTGCAAAAGGAGGTATTGCTTTGGAATGCAGCAAAACCTGCAGCCATGACAGGATGCAGACACAAATACACACACACAACCACACTCAGCCATTTGTTGACGCACACACTCAGGCTTTTGCTGAGAGAGACAAACACACACACACACAAACACACTCAGCCATTTGCTGACGCACACACTCAGGCATTTGCTGTTAGACACACAAACACATGCACACAGTTGCCAGTGGTGGGATCAGAGCTCCTGCCTATCTAAAGTTCACTATTACAGTACTACACAGTTACGAGATGCGCCACAGAGATTACACATTCCATGGCAGTCAGACTGTCCTACAATTGAGTTATCCCCTTTGGAAAAAAACATGTACCCATGAATTACCACATAGGTAGCAGGACACTAAATATCGAAAGTGTGATGAGAAACCTAGGGACACAGGTGGACAGTGGTCTCACTTTTGATAATCACATCCCCACAACAGTCAGGAAATCATTCTATGTGACACACCTCATCACTAAGGGCTTTTCATCCAGAAAAAAGAAGGTCATTGTCCCACTGTACTCATTAGACCCATTATAGAGTATAATGCCCCGTTTGGTATGTACCTCACAAGACATCTACAACAGCTGGAAAGGCCACAGAAATACCTCACTAAAAGAATCACAGGCCTAAAGCAGACGCCGTATGCTGACCGTCTAAAAAAAACTCCAGCTATACTCTGTGGCATATCGTCTACTCTGAGGCGATCTCTGCTTAACATACAAAGCCATGTCAAACCCTGAGCTGTTGGACATGCTCCACTTAAAGAAATACCAATCCATCAGAGCCACGCGCTCCAGGGATCTAAACCTTGTCATCACAATGAACAAAACATGCTGGAGGGATAGGTTCCTGACACAGAGACTCCCCATACTCTGGAATAGACTGCCCATACATGTCAAGTAGAGTGCCTCATTGGCTCTCTTCAAAAGGAACCTTGATGATTGGATGGGAGATAGGAAATTCACCCCGGGGATCATGTCAGTCACCCTGGTAGACAGGGGCCCATAGAAGTAAATATTTTGGGAAGAAATATCCAGGGAATTTTTATGGCTAGACTTGCATAGGCCATAAGGCCGATAGCCTAGTACCAACCTATGAACAACAACAGGGAGACTGACAGTCACGAAGTACATAGCTGTAGACCTGTGTGTTTAAAGTAGGTGTCCATTACAACCTGTATGCACAAACAAGACACATCATACACAGGTAGGCCTGAGAGGTATAGTTGTAGCACAACAGGAACCTGAACTGGAGTATGGCCATCTGCGGAATGGATAACTACTGTCACTATACAGGGTTACAGTGGACATGCTCATACACTTAGTAACATAGGGCTTGTTGGATGCACTGACTCAAATTACACAAGGTGGCAGTGAGTACGTTCATACACTTAGTAGCATAGGGCTGTTTGGGATGCACTCTGATTCTAACCACTGAAGGCCACAGTGTGCATGCTCAAACACTTGCATGTACAGAACACATTGTAATGGACTCCTATTGTAAACACATAGGTTTACAGCTAGGTACATCTTACCTGTCAGTATATATGCACATCATACTGGTTTACTACCTGATACCTGTATGTGGCCTGTAAATGATATATCTGTGTCTGTGCTGTGTGATACACATGCATACATGTACATGAAGTACTGACATATATTTATGTTACGTATACACATTCATGCATGTGTGGACATGACAGACAGTAGGTTACCTGGGTTGCACAGATGGATGCTACCTACAGCATGTGTCACACACCTTGCTGCCCTGAAAGGCATACATTGATAGCAGGTTATGGACAGTGACATTATACGTGGAACAGTGGCATGTGCAAGTATAATGTGTGAGCCACCTTGTGTAATTGTACTGAGGTGCAGGTGTCAAGATGACCTCTCCCGGCTGTGTTAGTAGTTGTCATTGTTAGCAGGACTGCTACCATAAGTATATCTCACATTGGTCATATACACAAGTTCTGCTGCTGTCCGTCACCTTACATGGGGCATTTGCTACCAAGCACATTAATGCCACGCGAAGTGATGTCATGGTATGGATGGCAACTGCTAGACCAAAACAATGAGCCAATGTCCTGCTGTTGTTATGAGGTTGTCCAGTGTCTGTCATTCCGGGCTGTCATGACCGAATGACGAGCCTTCAACACAGAGCAAATGCATGCATGTTACACTTGTGTGTAGATAATACCTAGGTCGCATTTACCCATATAGCTGCATTTCAAGGCAAATGTCCTACACAGAGAAGTTAACACCCTGACACCTACATGACAATTGCATTGGATGCTTATACTAACCTGTGCTAGATGTGTGGCTTTAGTAATCCATTTTCTCAATATAGAGCCTACAATGCGGAATACTGACATCTGTGCAGTGAGGAACACATGGCTGAAGGCTCTGTAGTACACAATTGCGCTACCAACATATAACTCAGATTCAGACATGTGGGCCATAACAATGGTATGGGCCATTCCAGGTCGTGCTGTACATGTGAGTAGCCTTTATGAATATGTGTAAAGACCACTACTCTGACATACTGCATCACAGATGAGTCAGGTACAGGTGACAGTGGCAAATGCTGCATTCTAGGTTGTATCCTCATATACATCCACCACCTTGTTCCCAGACTACCAACACATATCCATATGTGGTATGAAATAGTATGATAGACCACCAGATAACCGTCAATTGGTGGACTGTACCTAGGCCTACATCAACTGTGCAAAGTACCCATGTACAGACACAGCTGCATAATGTGTTATGCAATGCAATAATACCACTGTTAATAACCAGTTCAGTTGTACACTTACCAGGGTCCCTCAGATGTTGTCAGCATTAACACGGTCGACTGTTGCTGTATACGAGTAAACAACACCCTCATGGTTGGATATGACCTAACCGTACCTGCCCTGGATATGTACATCCCACACTCATACAACATAAATTACATTACCATAGCTTTCGTTTACCTTTCCACATACAGGTGACTACAGTCATTACACACATGCACATGGCAGATAGCATGCTAACAGTACATAAGGTTTGATATCTATGTTGACAGAGGTAATATCACCTCTCTACTGTTCACCCATGACACCTGTCATATCATACAACACCCCATGTGGCATATATGTCTTTAGACATGTCTACCTAATGCAATGCCTACAACCATACCCAAATAACAGGTCCATAGGACCTACACAAGGCCTGTATTGACAGACTTAGGGAAATCCAGCAATGCATTGTATGTTCCTGAGTAGTAACAGGTGATATGTTCATGACATGTACAGCCATGTGTGGCCACAGCTCCTACATATACCCCAGGTCAACAATTGCAAGCCGTGCATGCTGTGTGCTGTCTGGACATTAGCCTTAGTACCACAATAGCCAGTACATGCTGGGGTGAGATGTTTACAAACCACAGACCTCGCCCATGCTTGAATGAGTGTACTGCCTAGCTCTAACAGAGCACATTGCTGGCACTCTTCCAGTACACATGAGGTGTGTGTGGCAAATATGATGTGTTCACTGTTGACCATTACAGTGCCCTGGCTTCACCATGCTGTCAAGTAACAGTTTGTAGGAGCATGACATGGAATAATGCTGTGTGTGTCAAGCTATGTGCTGTTATAATATATGTACACTTGGCTACTCGGTGAAAGTGGTGGTGTCCTACCAGTACATGAATACAACATCCATTATGGTGTAGTGCTCGGCTATGTTTTACACATGGGGGTGGGGAAGGTGTGGAATGTATCCTCTTGACCTACTAGTGCACATACTGATGTAGACTGCATATGTATACATGTATTGCTGTTTTTGTAGATTCCATGTGTGTGCAGTGTCTGATATCTGAAGGTGACTGTTGTCTTAGTACATCATGCTGTTGCAATACAGTTCAACATTGCCAACTGTATATGGTGATATGTTCTAAGTACAGTAAGCCATACATGTGGTATGGACAGATGTTTGGACATGACTACTAAATGGTGGGGCTTCTTTACAGATGAATGATTACTGAGGACAGCTCACTGGTGTGTTACAACCAGTCCTACAATAACCTGTGTACCTGCTAAAGTCAGATTTTGTTAATTGAAGTGGAAGACAGACAATGTAGAATGCTGTAAGGGTGACACCGAAGGCAAATGCCATGACATCTGTAACAGTAATACCTCTCCTGTGCATATATTGTGCATATATCAGCACAGTTGTCAAAGGAAATAGTAAGCATTGCATCGAATGTGATAGTGCTGTACTGCTTTAGTACCTATCATGAGATAGGCAGGTGTTTGATTCACAGTATTGGCATGTGTGGGTGTGTGTCCATATATGTCACGTATGGTTGGGAATACATCCCACATGTTATCACCCTCCTGAACACTGTTGTTGACACCAGTACAGAGTGAAGTGTAGAAAGAAAGGCATAGGCAGGTGGTTAAACCTCACACATGTAAAGTGTCTGTATGTGTGACATAGGTGTATATCTTTGTGAATGCCACTGTGTGCGTATGTGTGTGTATGGCTGTCCTGTTCCTGGAGTGAGGGTGTATTTTACCATAGTGAAGTGATAATGCCCCCTCCTCCCATCCACTCAAAGCAGTCTAGAATTCCTGTTGATATCCTCAATCATAGACGGGCATACTAACCACCTGTTAACATGTATACCCTGGGGTGTGACCTGTTGTTACATAGCCTAATGATGGACCCCCCTCCCCATATACACTCACTGCACTGTAGTATCCCTCTTGATGTCCTCAATCTTAGGCCATTCCAACTACCTGTACATGTGTAATCCCTGTGGCGCGTCTTGTAATTGTGTAGTACTATAATGATGATATGCACATAGGCAGGGGTTCTCATCCGAACACTGGCAACTGTGTGTATGTGTGTGTTACTGTGTCTGGAATCCCTGAGTGTGTCTTTGTTTGCATGCTGTCATGGCAGTGGATATTACTGCTTGCCAATGAGAAGCCACTATTTCCACTGGCCTTTACTCGTGTCATCCAGCATACCACTCTTTTACAAACTCCGCGCTCCAGGTAACTATACCTGTGATGTCACCCACTATGGATGTGATGGCTCTAAACACAGTAGCTTACTACACAGCTATCATGCTCTTGGATCATTAGAACAGTAAACATAATTGAAACATGGGAGAATATAACTGTAATGTGGAAGTTACAGAGTACATGCATGTATTGTCATACTGACCTGTGGGTAGTCAACATGTACATATGGGACTCCCGCAAACACCAACATCCCCCGGCACATGCTACTACACCTGAAAGAGGAAGGCAGAACGTCAAGATCAACATACTCTTATGATACATACTGTCAAACGTACAAAATGCATTCTAAAACTGCCATACATGGTATGTTTGCTGCCTGTCAGCACTACTCAACAGTATTAATCTACAATTGTCTACTTGGTATGTTCACCCTGTGCATCAGACCATATGAATATGTCCCTGCACCGATGGTGTGGATGACAGGGATGCGGCATAGGCATCATCATATGCACAGGGCGATAATGTTTGCCAGAGGCCTAGGCTGTGCCATTGGATGACATCATGTGTGTGTGTGTGTGTTAGAGCATGTGATATCATTGGGCGTGTGTGGATGTTATGCAAGCATGTGTTGAGGTGCCCTAAATTTGTTTCCAGTGTGTGTGTATGCATGTACACAGGTCTGGCATGTGGCTGGCCTACACAGGGGTAATATTGACAGCTGCAGACTGTACAAGGCAGGTTTCACAGTTCACTGTGTCCGGCCACGTGACCTGCGCCTGCCAGGGTTTGCACGGGCACTACCAGGCAGATGTCCAGATTGGGTACCGTCTGATGACACATGTCCACTTGAATCGTGTCCCTGTTGGGACCTTCCAGGACCACGTGCACGTGGTCTGCTGTGTCCTGGTGTGGACTGCACAGCACCAGCAGCACTGCTGCTGCTACCACCACTATGGGAGCGGGCATGTGCAGTAGCATGTTCACGTAGACCTTAAACAGGTGATGTAGCTGGCCTACATCCACGTGCCCGACGCCTCACTCCCACCAGATGTTCCAGCACAGACATTCCACACTCGAGGATTGACATGCCATGGTCAAAGACTCCCACCATGTCACTCAGTCATCTATCCAAAGCATCTGCAAGATGATGGTAAACATTTGCAAGTGCCTGGATGTTGTCAGTTAATGAATGGACAGCAGCCCTCTGAAGCCTCTGTTGTGCAGTTCAGCATGTGCCTGTGCCTCCATTACAGCCTAAAATATGTGTCTGGTGACTCCAGCTGATGTGCTTGGTCTCGCAGGGGCATGTTGGCCAGTGGTCCTCCTATGAGCATCGCTGGGCACATGCCTGTGTGGGACATCACCAGTCTGTTGACTGGGATTATGGTGTGCAGGCACACCTTTCATAGTTGCCACACCTCCCTGTTTCATGCTACCACCTGCCAACTGTCCTTCCTCTATGGCCGGTGGTGATGGTGTATGTGCAGGCAGGGGAACTGTTGGGAGGATGAGGGGGAGACAACTTGTATGGCAACCAATGGCACAGATTCAGCCCCTGACAACCCTGCCCCTGCCTCAATCATACTAGCATCATCACTGCTAGAGTCTGTGGGGACACTAACATCAGGTGGACCACAGGAGGGCAGCACACCTACATCAACACCTGTGAGGGGAAGACAAGAACTGTACATTACAAGTTATACCAGACACCCACACATGCAGAGACCAACTCACACACACACAGACAGACAGACACACACACACACACACACACACACACACACACACACACACACACACACACACACACACACACACACACAGACACATGCTACATGCATGTGATATGGCAGATTGCATTCAGCTTAGACTATTATAGTTTCAGCTTAGGCAATTATAGTGGTAGTTATCATACATCCCTGAGTTGCACACAACAGCATGCATGTGGTATAGCAGACGGCATGCACCTTACATAATTATAGTGGTGGTTAGCATACATACCTGTATTGCACCATTTGTTTTAGCAGCCTATGCCCCATACCTGCAACACAATGCATGCACTTTGCACCATTGCACTGCACTGCCATGGTGTGAGCAACATACACCACATGTTAACAGACCATCGCTGACCTTTGTACATCTGCCCACTGATGCTTTGTGTTGGCCACCACCCCTATGTGTGAGGACATGAGCAGTATAGTATGTCTACTGCATACTATGTTTGCCTGAGCCCTGGCTTGCATATCTCTCCCAAAGCAGTGCATGTCTGTTCAACATTATTCTGCCTACCCCTGAGCTGAGTGTAGACATTGTGTATGTGGCTGTACACACATGTTTGACATAGCTGTCCCTACTTTGCAATGTTGCCATAGACCAGCACAGGTTTACAGTACACCGGCCTGCTGTGTGGTGTATGACTTTGCCAATCATATGTAGCATGACATGTCTTCTGTTGACATGTTGAATGACATGCATACATGTGTAACACAATGGTGTCCTTTCCAATCTACAGTACGGTAATGGTGTCCCAATGCAGGGACGTGTTATACTAACATGGGCCTTCAGCTGATGCAGTGTTGTCTGTCCACCCTACAAATAAGCAGGGACATACTGCACATTGAGCTCATGTGCATAGCCATTGCAGAGCATCTTGTGGCTTCACAATTGCGTTACAGTTTGAGTTACTGACACAGTTCATAGCCATGACTATGCTCACATACAATACATATCTAATGTGGAAAGTGACCCACGTCACCAAGGTGTATACATAATAAACCCTAATGTGGAATGTGTGACACAGGTCACAGAAGGGTATACGGATGACACCCCTGCACATCTGCAACCATATTACTGATACCTGGAAACTATGTCCACACATGGCAAACTTACAAGTACTCTGTGTCCCACATGCCATCTGTGTACCTCACACACACGAGGAGCAGGCATGACAGTGATGTCTGACACCAGCAAGGTGAATGTATTGTATCTGTGGCTTGATGTGGATGTATGTGTATATTTTGCAACATATGTATGTATTTGGATACTGTATAGGTGAATGCTTCCATGTCGTGACACACTCCAGATGTTCAAGACTTATGTGGTGGTTTCATGTTATGCCTACACAAGCTGTGCACAGGCCTGTATGATGTTTAGTGTTTCACATCTGCAATATCACCATTACACAAAGGCCATAGTTGTATTGTGTGGAGCCAATGTACAACAGGGTATATACAAATGTGCATCACTTCTACTGTGTGTGTTGCTTCATGTCTCTGGTCATCCTTCATGGCCATGTGTACACATGTTCAGTCCAATGGTTGTGATGGCCATCTTATTTCACATGTCAATGTTATCCCATATGACATACACCCATAGATGTCATATGCTCCATGGAGGACAGGGTTATGCAGACAAAGGGTGGTATGTATGGGATGTGAGACATGTTTTGCAGGATAGTTGAGCAGTGTTGCAGTCAGCCCACTACATGTAATGGACATGTCTGATAGCACATGACATTGTGTGACATTCATAGCAAGGGTATACTCCACAAGGGTGTATCCTGTGGGCCGGGCATACCCCAGCTCCAACACATTTAGTGTGTGCACACACATATCCTCTCTGAACAGTACTGTTCGTATTCCCAACATGTGTAATGCTGATATGTAGTACCTGTCCCTACAGTGGAACACACCTCCACCATTGTATTCACTGTTGTCCACACATCTGACAATGACAGTTTGGAAGGTTTAGTGTAAGTGTTTCATATAGTCTTCAATTGTTTCACATAGGTAAACAGTGTGATGCATTGCAGGTCTGACCAGTGTCCATTACAAGTACCACCATACATTATGTGTATGTGTGTTATGGCAGATGCCATGCAGTTAATATGTTCCATGCATTATCAGGCCTGGTAAATAATAACAGTCTCACCTGACACAGACTGCTGTCACTGCAAAATGCCAGAGGTATCTAAACAGGAGTGTCATGGCAGTAAGATCATTATCCACACCTGTGTGGTAGCAACAGGGTGCAATGTCCATGTTAGCACATAAGCCAGTACAATACACTATACTATGGAGTATGCACATCCATACATACAATAGAGTAGCAGACTATTGTATGTGGCATGTGTGCATACATGCCTTGCATATGATGTTACATTACATATTGTACAGCAACACATGTAACTGTGATATATAGTTGTGTTTTATGTGCAGTAGTGACTTACCAGGCAACTCAGGGCTCTGTGGTTGAGAGACACCCACCTCCACAATACCAACTAAAGCTTGTGGATGGAGGTCTGCAGGTGTCCCCAGGTTGGCCAGTAGCTCCTCGGTAAGTGTGAGTGGGGGCTGGGTGACTGGCCCCCCACCTGTTGCACCTTGTTCCCTGGCGATTGCACTAGCATGCTGTTTCACCTGTCTTATCAGGTCAGTGCAGTGTTGGTGCACCTGCTGATAGGTGCAATTGTGACCTGCCAACATCATTTATCCTCCTGCAGAGTTCCTCCCACAGGGCATCCCGCTGCTGTGCATCCTGTGGCACATGGCTGAAGAGTGTTGTGTAGTTGTTGAGGAGGTATGGGATGAGGACCTCATCCTCAAAGCGGCTGTATGGTGGCAGTCTGCTATGTGGCATACCTGGAAGACATAATGATGGAGACAGGTCACAGTAACTCAGAAGTACAGCAGTACAGCTGAACATACATGTATATCACATTTATTAAGATTACAAATACGTCTTTGTAAATCTACATGACACTAACACCACTGACATGTATAAGTCACACACATTTGACACCTACTGGTGATGTGATGTTATCGCCATATATGTGTGTGTAATGTGATGACATTGCTCATACACCATGTGGATGTTGTTTTGACGTGGGCATGTCTGTTTGCCTGTAGTGGCGTCTTTACCTATCAGCACATGCCTGGATGTGTTCACATTAATGCAGTCAACCTTAATGCTGTGTATATGCCACATATATAGTCATGCATAGCCATTAGGGACATGACCTGTGACCCTGCAGACTCGCAAGCATGTATGTGTTTTGCCATATACATCTACATGGCACTGTACAGCTGTGTGGCATCCTGCCATGTATTGCCTGTGTTGCATGTGTTACACATGGGACAACAGCTAGCCTGATGTCCCATGTGTTACACGTGCAACACATGGGACAACAGCTAGCCTGATGGTATTTGCAGGGTTGGATATCAACTGTAGCATGGTATGGTCATAGTGATCTAGTAGGCTATATGCCCTGGGCCATTTATGAGCCTAGGCAGACAGGTTACCTAGCTGTAGGCAACAGATAGGTAAGTTTCAGTGGCCAGTTCAAGCAGTGCCACAGAACTGATACACATGGTTACTGATATATTTGGCATGCGGTCATCACACCATGCCACAGAGAGGGGCGATGTGCAGCTTCACTGGACAGGGATGCATAGTATGGCAAGAGTATGTTAAGTGTATGGGACAGGGATCTGTGAGGCATGTTGTGATCCTTGTACTAGAAAGGTGGATGTCCATGACGCATGTGTTTATTTGGGATCAGGATGTGTTAAGTGTAGCATGTCCAACACCTCTGGGTTGGACATGGCTTTATTCAGAGTAGGCTGCATGCTACATAGTGCAGCTAGGGATTGTGAAGGGCAGTGTAGGCCATCTACACATGGGCAGTAACCCTTAAAGGAAATATGTGATCTGTTATGGGTAACATGGGTGTTGAGTATGGCTGAGCAGTTATCTCTATATTCCTGGATGGCACCCTGTCATGATTAGGCGTGCCACATACGACTACCTGTCTTTTGTGGTGACGTAACTATCAAAGGGAAGTGCTGTCCAGCTGCATCCCATACACACAGTTGCCGTTATGTTGACCACTGCCTAGGTGGTAATTAATGGGTACAGGGTTTGTAACATAGGGGATGACAATGCAATACTTAGCTGACAGATTGTGGCCATACATCACACACCACACATCTGACACACTAAGGCCCTTCTGTATGTTGAACGCAGCACACAGAGTCAACTACTACTCCTAGTTCATAGTCATTTGCAAACATCAATAGGCTGATGCCTTCTCTGTTAGTCTATGTGGTATAGATAACAAAGAGGGGGTGTACCAGGAATGACCCCTGTATTACTGTGGCTGGCACTGGTTTGATGTGCGTGTATTTGTCTGACACCTTCTGTAGTGTGGGTTCTGCCAGCAGTCCAGTTGCCAACCACTCCTATGACATAGGAATATACACCTAGTTTACTGAGTGTAGCTGGAACAAAGTATGGGTAATGGTGTCCTACGACCTGGCAAGGTCATGATATGCAGTGTGAATCAACCCTACTGTCCTCTACATCTGTACCAAGTACATCAATTGCACAGACCACGGTTCATGGCCGTACAGACCAGACTCAGCAGGGTAGTTGTGCACTATGTCCCATTATCAATGGTGTCTCCCCCTCTGTGGGGTGTGATAACTGTTGCTGTGCATCATTTGGTGTGTACACAGCCTGACATGGAGCTATGATTGAACATGATGTGTATGTGGATAGCTGAATGTTTTTACATTTGTGTAGGATACACCCTGGGATGTTGACAGGTCCCATGAAAGCTGTATGTATGGCATTAGAGAGTGCAGCTTGTACCTGCATAGTAATTAGTACAGGGGCCCTGTAGTGTACATGGATATATTACTAAGTGTACCTGTTGTGGGAGGCGGGGAGGTGGGAGTGGGTTTAGGTTCTCCGAGATCCTATCTGGATGAATGGGTGCTATTTCTGTAGGTGCAGTACTTCCTATGCTATAGTGCTATGCAGCACGGCAGGTCTTGTAGTTGCCATTACGTTTAATGACACAGCCATACAATGCTCTGTGCTTCGCCTCATAATATGTGGCTGATTAGTTACACAGTAGCTTTGCGTGGTTTTATATGGTGTATCTGCATCTTACAGAGTCTGACCAGGGATTACCTACACTCGTGTGTTCACTCTTGCAACAGTTACTACCTTCTGTGGTACAGTTTAAAGCATGGTACCACCAGTTTGCCTACTTGTTTGTGTTGGGTTGACTCCTGGTTCTGTTTCAATGGCACAGTCACTGCACATATGTGACTGCTTATGGTTCATTTGTGTAGGATTCAGCATTTGCACATGCATTGTCCATCTGCATGGGTGCCATGGCACTCACCACTCTGCTCTTAGGAAACATAACATTGGCATTGGAGACTAACTATGTGTAGCATACTGTTAGCCCTGTTTGTGTGACTACTTGATCCAGATCACTGGGGTCGATGGAATTCAGCATGCATTGAGTGCAGGTGTTGGTACATGAGGAATCTTCCCAGTTCATAATGGAATAGTTGAGAGTAGCCATTATTATGGTTCTGTCTCAGACCTAATATTCCCCATTACAGCACTTTATGACAATTGGGAAGTCCGCGGCCTGGTGGGTGATCTGTCTCAAGATGCATTTTGAATTCCACTGTGGCACAAAGGTAGTTGCTCAGCATAATGCATCTGATGTTATGCAAGTTCAATTAGCGTGGGGGTGTACATATCCTCCAGGAATATGGACACACCTTAGGCCCACGTGTTCCAATAAAGGATAATGGGCAAGAGGTGAGGCATGTGTTATAACATGGTCATGCAGGTGTGCTCTCCGGAGCATTGAAACATGTCTCAGTCACTGCGCAGATATGTTCTCCATGTTAGGGATTGACATATGTGTGTCCGTATAGTGTTTCTGACATGTATCATTGTGTAGCGAGGCCCACAGTTCATTGCTTGGCTGTCCCTGTAACAGCAGTGGACCCTCACCTGAACCATGCATGATGAAGGAACTGTAGGGGAAGCATGAGTTCTAGGCAGTATCCAGATTCCCAGGGGTGACAGGTGCAGGCCCTGTCTGGCAAAGCATCATGGTTTGTCAGCCATGTTATTCCCAGGACGACAGATACTGGATACCCTGTGACATGCACCACTACACTAGACAATTGTGGAATACAGTCCTTTTGTCCCTGTACTGCAGTATCATTCTGCCCAATGGCAGAGTGCTACCCAGGCCTTGGAACATACCTGCATGGGCTACAAGACCTGACAATTCCTACATGTGTTTCCTGCAGTCCAGGCTACTGCATCATAGGTCCTGCACAACAACATGGAATATGCCAGAGCCATGTGTATAGTTCAAAAGGTGGACTGAGTGTACGAGTATGTGGCTAATCATGGCAGACAGGTGCTGAGCGTATGTATGCCCTCGTATAGGTCGGTGTGTAACATAGTGCTAGAGTTTGCATTCACAAATAGTACTGTTGGGCATGTTTCCAGTCATGTGTTCAGAGGTGTGGCACAATTATGCAAACTATGTCATACATTTTGTGCATTTCGGTGTCTGTCTCTTTCTGCTTGGGGGGGGGGGTTACTTGTTTGGCCAGTTACTTAGACGCGTCTGTGATTGTGTGTGATTTCCAGTAGTGTGTGTGGGTGTCCTTACTGTGTTCTGGTAAGGGTATGTGTTTTTGTGTTGATGAGCTGCATGTGTTAACCTACACCTCATGACTGTCCAGTCCAGTCATGGCTGTAGACTGGGCTGCCTTCCAGCTTACCCCTGTAGCTGCATCCCAAACAATGTGTGGGGTATGGTGTTAGGTGGGTCTGGCAGTGTACATGGCATAGAGATTACATCCCCCCAGGATGGCCACATACACAAAGGTGACATTAGGAAACACCAGTAGCTGACTAGTGGACATGCCTGTATGAGCAGTCAGTACTACAAGTACCAAGTACTGTATTTAGTTTACGTATTGCCTTTGAAGATGTTATAGACAGTGATGCTCACATGTAAGTATTTGTGTTATGGATGTGACAACACTGGCTATTATGGAAACATTGTAGCTACCTTTAGCAGCAATCTTCCTCTGAGGAGCACATCACATCCTGTTAGTTGATTACAGATGGTGCAAGTGTCTACAGGTCTGTTTCCCTCTCTGGGTATATAATCGCATATCCACCAGGACAATGAGCTCTGTTGGGCACAGACACCCACTCTCCAAACAAAGTCGTGTATCAATAGGCTCTGATGCCACTATTAACATTATCAGGATATAATCAGATAGTGTGAGCCATCACCTATGATGCAGCTATTACACATGGGCAGCTGTCTCCTACATCCTACACTCCTACTGCAGATGTTACACTGGAGTTAAAGATGATATGCAACCTGTTTAATTACCAGTGCTGTGCACTACCTTACATACAGTATGTGCAGGCCGCTGTTAGGATGGCAGTGAGAGGTTGGGCTACACAAACCTGGTAGTTCAACCAGTGTGTCTGTACTCTCAATATCCACTCTATGTAGGTGTGCACATAGCCATTTGGCCCAGCCCTCTAACAAGGGTCACTACACATTTGCATAACATGTACACATGCACAGCTGTTATTGCTTGCAAACGATAGTAGAGAGGTGGATATTACATGTGTTATGTGCATGGATAGTTACCTGGCTCTTCCAATCATCTTTGATATCATGCTGCTAACCTGTCAGATGAATACTAATGCTATGTATACTGTCATTGAGTGTTGTAATTGCCAATAGACATAACTACTGTTTGCATAACATAACAGAACTGCTATGTAGAATAGAATACAGATCTGCCTAGAATACTGTACATTACACAGTTATTGGCACAATATCCCACAATGCACACCATATTTGCACAGTAAGCCCACCTTTAACATGTTCATCTTCCTTATACACCCATACATATGTCGACTGTTACAATATATCGGTATATACTATCCCCTGTTATAGCACATACTTGTTGGACCAATCCTGACACTGACAGTGGCCGGAAACGAATTGGTGGGTTCCAAGCCCATATCATCCTTTGTGGTGTATGTGGAGTGCGCCGTGTGACCTACAGCAGTACACACATAGAATACTACAAGCATTACTACTGCTCAGCAATACATCGCTACAAGATAGCTATTTACACTATATGCATTGATTACACTGTAATTCTTACAGTACAGGTACTACATACACAGATATACTACATGTTATACATACCGTCTTAGTAATCGGAGGTGTTATTAACTAGTGTAATACCCGTTTTCAGTACGTCTTTCATTGTTTTGTACTGTCCTACAGGTAGATACACATGGTTTGAATGTGTGACAAGGCAACCTTTTATAGTTGCAGATCAGTAACATGTGCTATCCCGATGGCCAATTGGTGTTCCTAAGTAGCTAATTACATGCACATCAGCTGCGCTGCTACTGCCTTAGCCAATACCATGTTTACAGTGGAGTATAATTGAGTACTCCACTTAGGCATTGTCCCTTTGCCTTACTTGTGAGGAAGACAGCGTGGAAGTTTTGTTTGGAATCTATTGCAACAGCTGTATGGAGATGAACAGTAATATATTGTGTGTAATGCCTAGAGGAGTTAGTCTAAATGTGAGTACTGCTGTTATATTTTTGAACATTGCTACTTGTGCAGGGTTTGTCTGTACCTAATACTTCTGCATATGTTTTAGTCTGGCCAGGTTGTTTGACCAGCTCAAGGCTGCATAGCTATGCATATAATGTTAGGGGGTTTACAGTGTGCTTACCAGACATATTTAGTTTGGTGTTACTGTGTATCATACTGTGCTAATAATCAGTACTCAGTAAAACTTCCTGGTGTATGAACCTTTCAACCCTCTGAAATGGGATTAGTTCATACAAACCCTGTTACATCAGCAGCTGTTCAATTGTATAACTGCAACTATTTCACATAGGGCCATGTTAGTGTGTCTGTGTCCAGGTATGTTGAGGTTTCAGCAGATGTTGTACAGTAGTTGCATAATTAGTTATGGTATGACAGTATGTATTAATGTAATTATTTCGGTTGTGGGGTAGATGTTGGAGGGTGTATATAGCACATGCAGGTGTGTAGGAACCCCTTTTATACAATGTCTGTATGTGTGTGGGTGTTCTTTCCCTATGTGAACACCTATCCCTTAGTGGACTAATACTATGGTAATTGCAGGCTGATTCATTAAGGCACTATTAAATGCTTCCTGTAGAGCATGCAGGTACTTAGTCCTTGAATCCTTTTGGCAATAAATCGGAATGTAATAAAGATTTGCAAAATGAAAGCTGTCTGTGTAATTCTGTCATGGATATTTGCAGTCATTGCAGTTGTGTTGGTGACTATGTCCATAGTACATATTTGTAATAGTGTATTGGCATATACTCTTCATATGTTATGGGGGGGGGGGTGGAATGTGTGATTGCTATGGTCCATGTTATACTCAGATATGACCACTTCGGATGCTGTCTGCAAACGTGTGTGTGTGTGTGTGTGTGTGTGTGTGTGTGTGTGTGTGAGTGTGTGTGTGTATATATATATATATATATATATATATATATATATATATATATATGTATATATATGTATATATATGTATATATATATATATGTATATATATGTATATAGATATATAAATTATTGCATATGTTTATCTGTATCTCCATAGATGTGTAGATGTTTTTAACCTATCTATATATCTATCTATATATATATATATATATATATATATATATATATATATATATATATGTAGACCTGTATGTATCGACATGTCTCTATGTATCTCTCTCTCTCTATATATATATTATATATATCTGTATATGAGCATACACCTTTAATTGGGTAAATGGCGGGTTGTCCTATTTCAACACATTCCTCCCTTTTGTGTTTTAACCTGTCTGCATACACAACTGGGATAGGTACATCACAGGTAGCTTAGTGTTAGGTTACACTGAGAATGGAGTACATGGTTGCGGGTTCTACTCCTGGAAGGTGTTATTATTTTACCTCTCAGAGTAGGCACTGGTAGGGAAAGTGTGAATAATGCACATTTACGCAGTTGTGAGCAGGTTTGCCAGTGGTCTGTGTGACGTTAAGCAAAGGTCAAATGTGTAAAGCGCTTCTCCGTTTACCGTGTTTCAGTGCCACTTACTGTTGTGTAAACATGTGGAAACCCGCTTACAACTGCTTAAGAGTGCTTTAATCCACCTGCATCCAAAAGCCCTTATTCTGGCCCTCAAAATAACCTTACAGCCCTTGCAGGTCTTGAACTCAGGACCATGAACACCACAGTCACTGACTTTACCACTAAGGCATCTGAGATATGTACAAATGTTATGGTGTTTAGAATATACATTGCACTACAGACATTCCTCACTACTGAAAACAAATGTGACAGTCAGTTGGTGTACATATATCTGATATATGTTAATTTTCATATGTTTGTGAAAGTAGGTGTTGCATTGTGACATGACAGGGTTATTCTGAATGGGTAAGGTTCTTGCTTTGTGTCCTTTTTATATTGTCCCCATACTCCACGTATGCCTCTCCGGTTCACTTATTGGACATCCGACCCAGGCCCTCCTTGATGCATGATTGCATTACCCATCATTCCTCCCCCACCCCAAACTTCACATACACAACAACCACCCCTTCTGTGGCGGAGCTGCATGTGTTTTGTGTACACTCCAATTCCTTTGGAGTGCTTCTGTGTCACGAAGTGTGTTCATAGATGCTTATATATATATATATATATGGCTATTGATATAACTGTATAATATATACATATACATATATATATATATATATATATATATATATATATATATATATATATATATATATATATATATATATATCTATGTGCAGACATCATTGACATATATATATATATATATATATATATATATATATATTTCGTATTAGTTTGTAATAATAATACATCTGTAGACTGGAATGTGTTGGTTCACAAATTACAGTACATTACAGTGTGCTGTACATATAAGAACTGCGGTGGTGGTGCTGCGGTAGCGTTGTCGCCTCACAGTTAGACGTTGCCCGTTCGATTCTCAGTTAAAGCGTCTACTGTGTGACGACATGCGTGAATGGGCGTTCCTTCGTTGAAGGTTGTGCGTTAGGCCCGGCAAGCCAGCATGTAAAACTCTACTGCCAATCATTAGCGGACCGGAGTTCCGCTGTGGCGACCCCTAACCGGGAAAAGCCGAAAGACACACACACACAGTGTGCTGTACATATGTACACAACGTCACTGTCCCATTTGTGATCATTACAGTGAAATGCATATGGTATAAGGTGTAGTCTCAAGAGCATGAAACATGTGTACACCTCGGATGGCTTAGTGGTACGTCCCATGACTATAGTGTGCATGGTCCAGGGTGCGACACCTGCGATGCTTTACAAATGTTTTTTACTGCAGAATAAGGCTCATTTAAGCAGTTGTAAGCATATTTAAAAGTGTTTGTGTGACATTATAGCAGCGGTTAAACACAGTTAAATGTTGTAACGTATAACCTGTGTGCGCAGACACGGCCACATCCGCTAACTACTCCAGATATATACCTGTCAGTGACGTAACATCTCACTATGTGCTGACATGACATTACATACTCTGTTGACTGTACTCTCCTGCACACATGGGTTTATATGGGTGATTCAAATGTTTATTATACAGACGATTATTACCTATATATGCAAGCTGCGGTTATGGTACACTTTTGCACATGATAAACATCCCTGCCTTTATTGGGATTGTAACCTCGAATGCACAGATACTATGGGGATGCTGTAACCATTACACTGTTGACATTAACGTTGCTTCCGCCTATTTCCTATTTAGATGATTTCTGTGTGTAAGCTAGGCTAAGCAAAGGGAGGGAGCCCACAAACTCACTGAGCTTCACGTACTCTTGACATAACAACATATAACAAATGTACTGTGAGACAATACATTACATTCCTAACTACATTAGGCATAGCCCCTCACTGACACACTTCAAGGGAAACCTTGTTGTGTGAATGGGTAACAGACTATACACCCCTGGGATCATGTGTCCCAGAACCATATAGCCAGGGGGAGGGGGAACCTGTCAAGTTTGATAGCTGCAAAACCTGTTGGGAGAATTGAATGGTGTTGAATTGCCACATTAACATGCCCTCTTTAGATCACTAAGTGCCCCTATCACCCTCCACAACCCCAGTCTTCAACAGCTTCCAGCAACTCTGCCTGGAATTGCTTAATTGGCTATGCTTGACAGAGGCTGAGTTACTTCATCAATGGTGCGAGGAAGGCCAACACACTGTTGCTATGCTTCTAATTGCCCTTGGGCAGATAGTAGCCTATCTGTGAACCTCTAATGTGCAGGTCATCACAGCCATAATATGTGAATTAACAGACCTTCAGATCACAATATACAGTGTGAACTCACCATGTAGTCAGGAAACAGTTGAGTACAGCAAGAACATACAGAACACTGATACTTAGTCACTCCAAATGCCTATCCTGGAAGCTAGAAGACTTGTATATGTTTAAGGCTTTCTATTGCTTCCCACTAGGTTACCTACAGGGGAGATGAAAAACAAGCACAGATGAGGAATATGCATGCAATGATACCATACCGGCCTATGTGTCAGCCTTACGCTTTGGAATACTGGCCAAGGCTATTGGCGTCCCCATGGTGCATTATTTAGGAAGAGTCTCGAAGGTGAATACCAGCTCCGTAAACAGCACAATAGCAGATTCAATGAGGTTTGTGTTACTCAACACCAGGGGTTGTGATCACAACATGCATGCACTCACAGCACTCCTCAGGATGGACAAAATCAACATCTGTGTATTAACTGAAATCTGTTTTAAGGCTCCTGAGAGCACACCAGCACTACCAGACCACAACCCATACCACACATTTCAGCCACAGAACATGGACTGACAGACATGAAGGGGGCTGTATCCATATTCATCAAGGATACCTACACCTCCAGGTTAGTGGGGCAGCATGATACCTCTGTGATCATCCATGTGCAGCTAACATCAGCCGCAACTGCAATTTGGAATGTGGCCTGCTACGGATCACCCTCCATGACCCAGGACCTCCACTCCACCTACCTGAAGATAGTGGAGAACACAACAGTCCTAATGCATACCCTGGCATTGGTCGATGTCAACTACCATACCATTAACTGGGAAACATACTCTGGTACTCACTTCCAGGACCAGCGCTTCCTGGAATGTATCACCTCATATGCCCTGTATCAGGTGGTAACCTCCCTAATGTGGGGTGGAAACTACTAGATGTGGTCGTCACCAACATGGGCAACAGATGCACCACTGTGGAGGTTAACCGGTCACTGGTTAGATCTGACCATGAACTATTCACTGTTTCCACACCCTAGCATCTCTGTCACCCATGGATATCACAGTGTATACCTTTCCTACAGCTAAATTTACACTACTAGTGACAGGGGTGGGTGGTTTCACAGCCCCCACATTAAGGAAACACTGCTCAAGATACAAACAGATTTACAAATGCAGTCTATAAGCACCTACATGGATGTATGGATCATGCCATCACTGGTAAACCGAGACTCACTCCTCCTAGATGAGGACACAGGTCTGGTGGACCTCTGCAATAAACAGGCTATACTACAGATGTAGGACAGTGTTCCAGACGCACAGTAAATCCCACGAAGGGCAGACATCCGTGACCACTATTAGTATGATACGTAGGTCCCTCATGACATCATCCAAGGCTAACATCAGCAGGAGAATACGCAAGGATTCAAAAGATAACCACAAAGCCTTCTTTGGCTATATCAAGGATCTACGTGGTGACACAGATTTGCACCGTGCCGGTGAAATATAGCACAAAATATGCTGACCCTACTGATATCGCCAACATCTTTGCAGATACATTCGGTGCATACTTCACCCCATAAAGAGCCCACAACACTACCTGAAAGGTACAGTATTCCAACCATCAGAGACTACACAGGTGGAAATGGCCCTCTCCAACAGCAGAACACAGCATCAGTGGAGGCAGATGTTGACCCAGACTGCATCTTTCAAACTGTACAAGACTACCTGCCCCCCACCTAATTAAGCATTCCTACCTCAGCCTCTCCACAGATTACATGCCCATACAATGGCACGTGGCAACGGTTACTCCACTCCATCATGGGGAAATCACAACTAACCATGGTAACTATCACCCCATAAGCCTGACTAGCCTGGTTTGCAATGGTATGGTTCGCATCCTCATGGCACTCATTAACAATGACATTGGTAACCTTCGAACACATGACCCAACCCTGGTGAGCTTGGTTGAGTGCAATTCATGCCTACTGAACCTGTTTGACATCTTACATGCAGTCACCAAAACGTTAGATGACAGGGGAGGTGGTTCACACATACTACCTGGACCTCACCAAGGCTTTTGACACCATGCCCCACTCTGGTATTATTGATAAACACACCAGCCTGTACATTCACCCATACATCACAGGTTGGGTTGCCAACGGGCTTACACACAGAACCCACATGGTACAACTAGCGGTCTCCAGGTCCAACTCTTGAACATTCACGACTGGTGTCCCACAGGACTCAGTCCTGGGAGCCCTACTGTTTAGCATATATGTCTCAGATGTACAGGCAAACACAGGTGGACTATGGCAGACCATGTTTGGCAATGACTGCAAACTGGGAACCATGATTGATAGTCCAGCTGACACGGACATCCCTCAAGGGGCCTCACAGAGAGCATCACAGGGTGCCAACGACACGGCCTCCAGCCAAGTGCCACTAACTGCATGGTCATTCCATTGTAGAATTGGCACCTATATATTAATACATGAGTGGCAGCCACTTTAATACCTACGAGGTAATGGAATATCTGGGGACTAAGGTAGATAGTGATCTCCCCTGTGACAATCATATCTCCACAGTAGTTAGGACATCCTTCTGTGTAGGCCATCTGACAACTAAAGGAGTCCCATCTAGACATACAGGGGTGGGTTATAGTGCCCCTTTACTCATCAGTCCCATCATAGGGTATAATAACCCATGTGGGATGTACTTCAGAGGACACGTCCAACAGCTGGGGGGGGTCCACAAATGTACTTCACCAAGGGGAATACTGGCCTCCAACATATGGCCTATGCAGCCGGACTGAATAAACTCCTGCTTTACTCAGTGGCATCTCATTTACCCAGAGATGATCTCCGCTGGCCAACACAGCCATGTTGAACTCAGGCTTGATGGATATGCTCCACCTATGGGAATCCATGTCACAGTGGGCCACACACTGTAGTGAGCTGACCTTGCCATAACAATAACCGGAAGATGGTGGAGGGACAGCTTCCTGTCACAGACACTCTCCATACTTTGGAACAACATCCCTAAATACATTATACAGAGCCGCTCACTAACACTCTGCAAGAGAAACCTTGAAGGGTTGATGGGGAACAGTAGATGCACCCCAGGGATCCCGCCATTGGCTCTGCTCCACAGAGGGACAGTTAATGAATCAATGGGGTGACAAAAGCTGGCACATTTTGACTGGCCTTATGAATGATCTCTGGCAGTTGGCCATGTACCTACCTATGAATCTATACATACATTATCTGCATATGCTGATAGGTTAATTTACTGTTCAGGTGTTGACTTACCTTGTGCCAATGGCTGTTGTGTGTGCAGTAGTTGAGGGCTGCCTGTGTTGGATGAACAGTAGACTGCCTATACATGACAATTTACAGGTAGTCTTGTGTGTGTGCCATCCATTTTTACTGTGTGTGCAGGTGGAGAAAGGTGTCAGTCCTTAGGTGCCAACACTGTCAGTGTGTGTGCTATATGTTCCCTCTTTGCCAAGGCATGGGCATACTGGGCACGCCTCCATCTGCCTACTGAGGCTGGCTCAGGGTGTTTGTGGTCTGAGTACCTCTGTGCCTGTGGGGCCCTTGGCAATGGTGGTGGGCTGTGAGGGCCTTCACCATTCTGTCCCTGCTGCAGCTGTTTCCGCAGGACCATATTGTGTAGCATGGCACACACTATAAAGATGTGGGCACATGTGCCTGGAGAGTACTGCAAGGCTCCACCAGATATGTCCAAGCAACGGAACCCTGATTTCAGCATCCCAAACACACGCTCTATGATGATTCTGGTTTGTGCGTGTGCTTCATTATGACATTCCTGCATGGGTGTGTGTGCATTTCTGATGGGAGTCATCATCCACGGTTCCAGTGCATAGCCAGCATCCCCCACCAGGTGGCCATTTGGAATGTCCCCCCTGGCAAATAACTGATACAGCTGTGAGGCATGCCAGATGTGGGAGTCATGATCGCTTCCAGGGTTGCCAGCACACACATCCATGATAATGCCCTGGGCATTGCACTCTACCTGGCAGTTGATGGAGGGGTATCCCTTGTGGTTTATGTAGCGCCTACCCTGCTCACCGGGTGGTGACTTGATGTGTATATGCAAGGAGTCTATTGCACCCAGTACCTCCAGGTATTCTGCCACATGGAAGAGACGCATATTGCTGGCCAACTCCTCCTGCGTTCGGGGGAAGTATATGTGCTCATTGGCATGTGGTAACATGGCATCCAGGAACTGGTGTAGTACCCTGGATGCTGATGCCTGTGAGATACCCATGATATCCCCAGTTGGTCTTTGAAAGGTACCTGTAGCTAGTATTCTCAGGCGTACACATACCTTCGTATCCACTGGGATGGGTTCCCCTCTGTTTGTTCTGGCTCTGAGGTGTGTCTGGCACAGCTCCACAAGTTGCTGTAGGGTGTCCCTGTCCACCCTGTAATGCTCTACTATCTCCAGAACATGTAGCCCCTGGTAGGTTACCCTGGGTCTGAACACTCTCCTCCTCCTCCTCTGGTACCTGCGGTGGTTGTGTGCATCATCCTCCACACCACCTTCAGTCTCCAACACATGCTGGTGGATCAAAGCTATGGCAGCCCCTAACATGTACGTAATAAAAGTTCCCCATCTGTATACACCACTGGTGTAGAGTGTAGAGTGTATGGGAATACACAAATGTGTGTGAGGTGCTTTCACACTTTATAGTATTGTGCTATGGATGCTGCTGATGTAAGTGGGTGTGTATGAACTATTCCAGCTGCTGCGTGTCTTAATTTTGGGTTTTGCAATGTGTACTGCAAGTGTGGGGCCTTTACTGTGGAGATCTAATTGCCTGCTTTGATTAATCTGTTGCCCTTTAATTCACTTTTAGACCTGGATCCCCTCCCATTATCAGGCATGCATCCACCTGCCGTCTTTCTTGTTTTGTACTTTCCCTATCCAGTCATGGCGAAATGTGCCTTATAGCTGATATACTGCATGTCGCCTTTGTCCTGCTTTGACACTTTTCTGTTTTCTTTGCAGTACAGCCCCTCTCCTTCCCTGTTCTGCAGGTAGCTGCTTGCAGCCTTGTTAGCTGTTGTCAGTGGCACAGTGTAGGCTACTAGGTGCTAGTCATTTGTACTCCAATTTCACTGCTGCAGCATTTCCTTATTTCTTTCCTATATCCTTCCTGTTTCAGCTGCAGTGCGTGATGCGCATATCCATTTACCGGGTTTACGCACGTTTTCATCTCCGTTCACATGCACACTCTGTTACCTTGTGTACTCTCAGCTAAGCATAGCTATGGGCAATTCGACACACCCCTATCCTGCAGCTTTGTCTAGCTAGTTGCAGACCGGTTTAGCAATGCTCCAATGTGCTTACAGCAATGGTAACGCACCCCTTTCTTGATGTCATCTTTATCTCAAGGGCTCACCTCAGTGTTATAATGCTACGCTGTGAGGTGCATCCTTATACCAGCGGGGAATCTGCAATTCACTATTACTCCTCTCATTTGCATGGCATTGCCTACTATATCCTAATTACTGTGCATAACACTGTCATTGCCCCTTAGCAACCCTTGCGCCATGAGTATGGTGTAGCATGCCTGCCATTGACTATTACGGGGAAATTGTGATATGTGTTTCATTGCGGTTTTATTCTATATTTTTATATATTCCTTGTGATCCCCTTTGCGCACCGCTGCCCTGCACTTCCACATCGCGATAGTGCGACTATATATATTAAATGTTAATTTTATATTTTGTACATGTTTTCTTATGCCAATGGCTATTTATTTAGCCATTGGCATATATTAACATTATAATACATGTGTTTGGTCAGCTGTCATGGCTCCGATTTTATGTTTGCAAAAATGTAAACCATTTTCTACTGTTTACATTTCTGCATGCTTACACTATGCCTGCACCACTTCCTGAATCTCTACATACCTTCATTTGCATGCTACACTGCTGCACATGGGGTAATTAGCATACAAGGCTCAGGAGTTGTGCAGGTGTAGCGTACGCAGGTAGTGCATGTGGAAACAGCTCGTACCTGAATCGCTTGGTGGCCATATTTGGTGTTAGAACTAAGACGCTTCGCCTGCACCTGGCGCAAGCTTCATGAATCCCAGGGACTGTTTCTCCCAATAATAAACTAACATGTTCGCATATGAATTTTCGAAGGGGTGCCCATGGCAACCCCCCATTTTTGTAAATATATATTGCTATCATATACAAATATATTGTTAGATAATATTAAATCTAATAATGTGCAAATCAACATAATTTCATTTGTATCGCTGCTCCCCATTTCTTTTAGTTCACTTATTATTGCCTCAACTCCATACTCATTGGGTATACAAGTGAACAGACTTTGTACATCAAGGATGACCATATAGCAACTATTTAACCCTGATGTTTCATTTAATCCCCCCAGATCTCTCAAAAAATGGGGCGTATCTTTCAAAATGGTGGGAATCTGTCTTACTATAGGTCCTAATTTACTCTCCACATATATCGAAAGGGGTTTTATAACCCATCCCCCTCCATCTACAATTGGTCTTAATGGTGGTTTGTCCACGCATTTATTTATTTTGGGCAACACTTTGATGTAAGGTATTCTAGGGTAATCAACTGTGAAAAACTTAAATAGCTGCTCATCTGTTTGTCTACACATTAACAAATCATATAAACATTCATTAATATTTTTAACAATTTTCAAATGCTGAACGTGTTATTGGGACATATGTATATGTAACACTCAACATTTCCTTCATAGAACAAATGTAATCACCCCTATTCAGAACAACAGCCCCTCCTTTATCTGCAGGTCTTATACTTGGGGCTTGATTGTTCTGCAGAGAGCATAGGGCATGTCTCTCATCTTGTGTAAGATTGTAAAAGGAGCCTCTATTTCTAGTATAGAAACTATTATAAATGTCATTTTCACAAGCTCTAATAAACAATTCTACATAGTTAGGCATGGCAGGTGCAAAAACCTTTTTTTACAAAATCTAGTACTGCTCTATCATAATTTTTAAAAAACAATTTAAGTGCCACATTTTTACCAAATACTCTTAAGTCAGTCAGCAATTCACTTACTTCAGTACATGCCGAGGGTATGAAATTCAGGCCCCTGTTTAACACAGCATTTTCAGCTTCAGTTAGACTATAGTCTGACAAATTAATTACGAGTTAATTTACTGCCTTTGTCTCCTGTTCTGAGTTGTTCTCTCTCGTGAGAACTTCCTTTTTCTTCTTCGGCTCATTGAACGCTGCTGTTGTCTCTGCACATTCTGCTTTGTTGGTAATGGTAAAAAACTATCAAGAGTTGGTGGAATAAACTGTTTAGGTCTTGCTCCCTGTAAGACCTGATTATTAGCTTGCTGGTTAGGCAAAGGAGTTGTACTCATTTCAGAGGGTGTTTGGGACACATTAATTTGTTGAGAAGTAACATTCTGGCACTCCTCCTGCATTTTGGTAAGCAGAACTGGTGAAGGCATGTCTATTGTGCTTTATGTAGGTGCTATATTCTCCACTCTACCACCATTATTATTAGGGCTTGCAAAATTAGAAATATTTTGAGGCCATGTAAACGCATGACCAAGGCTAAAGTCCATAAAGTCTTTTTTGTGGTTTACGTTGTTTAGTTTGCCTTAGTCTATTCTCATACAGTGCAACATTAATATACATGTTATTTAAAGCACTAGTATAGGTCTCCCCTGCAAACTGCTGTACAATGTCACAGTATTTTTGTTGTATACTACTGCTTAGGCTCAGTTCAAATGGATCAAAATAATCTAAGCAGCTAAATGTATTTTCTACTCAATTCCAAGTTCAATTGTTGCCACTGCTTCAATAATTCAGGGTGGGTTTCACCGTAAGTAGGCATACATAAAACCCTCATACCCCTTGGAACCACATTAAAGTGAAGGCAAGCTTCCAAATGTTGTCTCTACCAAGTAAGGCGCTTATATTTAAAAATGTCATTCTCTAAATCTTTTACCTTCTGCATGAACAACTGATATCCATCTGGTCTGCTGTGTTCACGCGTTCCAGGATTCCCTTCAAAACTCATGGTGAAAAGTGGATTATCTCCTCTGGTTAAAATATTCTCCCATTTAGACTGCATTCCATTCACCTTTGGAACATAGTCTAGCTTAATAGATGTTTTATCAGCCATGTGGCTCTGCTGGTACACAATCTGTCAAAAGCATAAACACAAATTACTAGCAATAGTCCAAAGATCATCCAAAAATGAAAAGTCAGTGAAGCAAAAAAATCCAGATGACTACCACAGCTAAAACAGGTTTATTTAGACAAGCACTTTCACGTAGAACAAGCCACGCTTTCTCAGTTCTTCAGTAAAACAGTAAAAATCCATACACATTTTATATCAAAAAGCACTATCAATTAATCAATTAAATACATCATTAAAATAAATTCATCCCTTAAAATATATCAATTAAGTCTTCAGCTAATGTTGCATCTTATTTAAGTGAGCGAGCTTCTAGCTCAGGTTTAATGTGGACATAGTTGTTCAACCCAGGGTATACATGAGCTTGCAGCTTTAATATCCACTTTAATTCAATTATTTCAGTTAAATTGTTTAAATTACCCCCCACCTGTCATTATTAACATTTTGTAGGACTCTAAACTTAAATTATAAACTTAATTTATAAAAATATGCCAGACCTGTATAAAAAACTAAAGGGACTAAAACATTTTCATTGCGTATATTTTGCTATCCATATCCAAAAACAAGAGCTTCCAGTTTTTCACTATTTCCTGTGTCTCTTCCCACATGTCATGAACTGCCATAACAGAATCCTGTTAATCCATACTCCTAAATGCTTCATGTTATTGTGCCCCCAAGTATTGCTGAACCAGTTCATGTGTGTACATAGTTTACAGCTATAGCTGTAGTTTTATCTTCATTAATTTTATATCCCAAAAAGACTTGAAACTGTCTCAAAATGTCCCACAACACAGGCATGTCCTTTCCTGCTTCCCCTCCTTTTAAAATACTGTTAAATCCTTCCAGATCTTTATCACTTTCTTCCCCCAACTTCAAAACTTCCACCGGAATACCATCTATTCCTGGAAACTTTCCTGCAGATTCATTATAAGTAACTGTTTTTATCTTTTCTCTTCCTAGCTGAACTGTTAATTGTTGAGCCTAATCTACCTGTAACCTTGGCATAGATAAGCCTTCCATAAATGTTTCTATTTGTGCTCTTTCTTCAGTTCCACATTTCTCTTCTTTATGCAAATTACCATAAAATTTCTGAAATCTCTAATACCTCTACAGATCTCTGGTTATTTTTCTTGTTAGAGGCTAGGTTTAGCAACAACCGTTGATACTTTCTGTTGCCTAAGTTGTTGTGCTAAAAGTTTTTGTGCTCTAGAATTAACAAAAAACAGTTACTTAACAGCAGTCTTTCTAATCTCATGTATATTGAAGGAATTGATAAGACCTTCAATCCTATTCTAACATGTATTATTTATTTAACATTTGTTTACTGGGAAAGTCCGATTGGGACAGAGCCCATTTTTAGCAGATGCCTGAGGAGAAACACTTTAGATGCATGTCTTTGGAATGTGGGAGGAGACCCACGCAAATGCAGGGAGGACATGCAGACTCTGCTCAGAAGGTACCCCAGCCAAGAAACGAACCAGAGTACCTCTTGCTGAGAGGTGACAATGATAACCACCACCGTGCCTCCCACATATTATCCAGATACTCCCTTATTTTGTCTTTAACACTCTGTAGTTGCACTTCTTCATGTTCTGTGAGATTCCCCTTATTCTGCAAAACTTTAACCTTTGTCAGCCCCTTTAAATAATTCCTGTTACTTGTTAACTTGATCTTTTTCTTTTATTTTCACCCTATTTTTAAACTCCACTTTCATTTCATTCCACTCAGTTATACTAACTTCTGAAAAAATTTCTTCCCCAATGGCTCTCAAGTAATTTCCACTACCCATTCCTTAAATTCCTGTCTTTTTATCAGAAAGGTGAGGAAGCACCAGTGTTTCATTTTTACTTCATTACCCTGCATTTTTACATTATTAGCACATGATCTGAAATAGTTATTGGTTGTATATTGAAGCTTTCAATCAAATGTAAATGTTCCTGTGAACTGTAATTTTTGTCTAGTCTAGCCCTGATGTTATTCATGTTTCACTGTTGCAGTCATCACCTGTGGGTTATCCCTGCTGTGCTAGCCCTTGGCTGGCCCGAATACCAGAGTCATTGTTTTTCTGCATCAGCTGCTGTCGCCTGTAGACTGATGTCAGGTCATCAGTGCTATAAAGCAAGGCAGCTGACATAATTACATCAGTCTTTCTTGCCGTGGAGCCCATAGCAGAAGCAGTTCGCAAGTGTGCAGGTCGGTTGCTACCAGAGCTTGGATCACAGCTGAAAATATCTAAAGCTAAGTACCCCGGTGGGGCTCTCTTTTTCTTGCACTAAACAATGTCTGAAAAAGTTAATTGTTTTGCCTGTGGAAAGCAGATCCCACACCAAGACTTCCATTCATACTACGTCACTTGTTTAGGCCCAGACCACGACTTCACCCATTGCCGCTTCTGTGCCCTCTTTAACTCGAGAACCATTCATCATAGAGCTCTTTTTTTAGACCGGTATTTTCATCCTCCATCTTCACAAATGGCGTCGGTCAGTCAGCAATCTGTAGAGCCTCCAAAAAAACCTAGGAATAAAGATAGAGACAGACCTCTCAAGGCTAAACCTTCTGACGACTCTTCCGCTAAGCAGGTCGTCATTTCTCTGGAATTCATTGAGGTGCTTTCGCAGTCCCTGATGCCCAATGCGATTGTTATGCAGGCCTCTACCGAGACCCTTCTGGAGTCCAGTATGCCGCAGAAATCTTCTTCATCTTCTGAGCCTTTGGTTGTCTCTGCCTCGGTTGGGTCCGGAGTTGCAACGCAGGCACCGGCTTCCAAGGAGGTCTTTCACACTACCGATTCTAGTCAGAAATCGACATCTTCACACCCAACTACCGTTTCTCTCAGACTGATGAATACTCTTAGGCCTAGAAGCCAGGCCACCCCTAGAAAATCTACATCTAGCCACCATCTTACTCCCACCCCTCCACCCCAGACCCAGATGCTTAAGATGGTGGAGGATCTTATTTCCCTTATCAGGGGCAGTCAAACCACAACTTCTTAAATGAAAAGACACCCTTCCCCTGAACTATTGACAGAACAAGATTCTGAGGAATCAGATTATTCAGATTTTGAAGAGGAACACCACCCTCTTACTGCTTATGAGGATTCAGATGCAGAGGAATCCATCCATTCTGCCTCCCTACCAGAAGACCTCTCCTTTGGGGAAACCCTTCACACCCTCAGGGAACATTTCCAATGGGAATGTCAGGATTTCCCTCAGTCTAAGAAAAGGCTAAGATAATTTCTAGACCTTCCCCAGCACAGACCCCTTGCCATCTCCCCATTTTAGAAGTGGTGGATGATGTTTTCCATGAATCCAGTTTAGCCCCGGACGCCCTACCACCTGCTCCCAGTAAGCCAGACTGGTATTACAGAGTACCAGACACTCACAAATACCTGTCCAAAAATCCTGATGCAGACCCGGAGGTCATTACACAGGGTCCCAAGGGAGCCAGGGCTAGTTCTGCAAAGAACCCTACCCCTTCTGATAAGGATGCCAAAGCTCTGGACAGATGGGGTAAAAAAATTTACACCTCTGCAACCTTAGCTATCAGAGCTCTCAACTGACACTTCCATATGTTAAAATAATCAACAGCACACTTTGGAATTATTAAAGCAAAAGATTTCTACTTTTCCTGACTGTGCCAATTCTAAGGAGTTAGCAGACGTATTGCACTCTACTCGTCAAGTGGCAAGGCACTATTTACACTGTGGATATGACCCACTAGAAGCCTCTAGCAGGGTAGCAGTGTCTTGATCTGTCATTAGGAGACATGCATGGTTGAAGGAACAACCTCTACCTGATCATGTCAAGTCTAAATTAATTGATGCAGCTTTGGATAAAGACTGCTTGTTTGGAGAAGAAGCAGAAGATGTGCCTAAAAAGATGGAAGACCAAGCAAATTTTATGCAAACAGTAAAATATTTCTTTCAGGTTCAACCTCCAAGATTCAGCAGGAATTTTCCCACTAAGCACTGGTCCTTTCCTGCTCCTAGCAGACAGGGGCAAGCTAAGCCCCGCAGGGACTGGCCACCCCAGGTCCCTACAACAGGGACAACAGAGAACCAAACAGTGGACCATGTCCACCTCTAAGGCAGGGAGTTCTAAGCCATCCCTCTATGGCAAAAACTCTCAATGACTCTCACCCCCCACCCTCCTTTCACCTAAATGCTCAGAGGAAGGCTGTCCCTCTGCAAAGAAAATTGGCTGCCTGTAACCAGGGACCAATGGGTCTTAAAGATAATTTTTCAGGGATACAAATTCACTTTCAACAAACTCCCAATTCCCAGAGGGTACCCAGACTTGCCTCCCAATCATTGGGCAGATGCATTAAAACAAGTCCAAACTCTTATAGCCTAGGGGGCAGTAGAACCTGTCCCCGCAGATCAAGCAGGCAAAGGCTTTTATTCCTGCCTTTTCGTAGTTCCCAGAAAGGAGGGCGGTTGGCACCCCTTCGTGGATCTGTCCATTCTGAACACATCCCTGGTGGTCCCCAAGCTCAAAATGCTAACCCTGCAGCAGCTGCTGCTTATGCTGACAAAAAATGCCTGGTTAATGACCCTGGACCTAAAAGATGCATAACTCCATATCCCCATAAGGGAGTCTTGCAGGACATTCCCGTGTTTCAGAGCAGGCTCACAGCACTTTTCAGTTCTCAGCTCTTCCCTTTGGCTTATCTACTGCTCCCAGGGTTTTCACCAAATGTTTGGCCCCGGCCATAGCATTTTGCAGACAGAAACATATACAGATTTACCCTTATCTGAATGACTGCCTCATTCGGGCAGAGAGCAAAGAAAAGCTGCTCCAGGACCTACACTTTGTCAAAACCCTCCTAACTTCCTTGGGGTTCACCATCAAGAAGAAGAAATCAAAGCAAACTCCCGCCAGGAGGATAATTTTCGTGGGAGCACTGCTGGTTACAGCATCCCAAATGGCCTTCCTATCCCCAGAAAAGCAGAGCTTCCTGCCTCTCTACTTTGCCCAGCTGGTGTCCAAAAGTCACCTCACAGTGAGGAAGTTCCTGCAACCCTTGGGGTACATGGCTTCTTGCATCCTTCTAATTGATCTGGCCAGGCTTCACATGAGGAAACATCAGTGGAATCTAAAGAACCTTTGGTGTCAACACTCACAGCCTCTAGAGACCTCTCTCCCTCTGACCCCTGTATAAGGGCTGAGTTCTCTGGTGGGCAGGGGCCTGTGCCAGGAACCAGGGTCGCCCCTTCATCCACCGCCGTACCGGGCAGACCATCACCACCGATGCCTCAGACATCGCTTGGGGCACCCACCTAGCAACCAGGTTACATCCAAGGTCTTTGGGATGCCCAACACCTTCCCTTGCATATCAACCAGAAGGAAATTATCACAGTGCAAAAGGCTCTGACATCCTTCCAACCCTATCTCAGGCCATGAATTCTCCTTATCAAAACAGACAACACCACAGTAATGTGGTACATCAACAAATAGGGAGGGACACAATCTTACCCTCTGTACAGACTAGCCATGAACCTCTGGCTAACTGCCTCCTCCTCCATGGGATTACACCTAATAACCCAATACCTACCAGGGATCAACAACACCCTAGCAAACCACTTAAGTAGACACTTAATGGACCCTCACGAATGGCAGCTCCACAAAAAGATCTTTGTGCAAGTCATTCAAGTGTGGGGAAATCCAGAGGTGGATCTCTTTGCTTTGCACCTCAACCATCAGCTAAAGAAATTCTGCAACAGGGAGCGTCACCACCTGGCATGGAAGGTGGGTGTCTTGACCTTCCCCTGGAACTCCCTCTTCGTGTATGCATTCCCCTCTCTGCCTCTTATTCCCAAGGTACTCATCAAGATAAGGGAGGAGGGGCCCAAGGCCATCCTCATTGCTCCAGATTGGCCAAGACAACATCGGTACCCCTTGCTGTGCAGCCTGACATCACATCCTCCCAGGCAGCTTCCATAGATCCCAAACCTCTTGACTCAAGCAGGGGGAGAAATGCTGCACCCAGATTTGCAGACTCTCCAGCTATCAGCATGGCTGATACTCCCCAGGTAAGAGAGGGGCTTCTGCTCAGCAAGCAGGTCCTAGACATTATCACAGAGGCCAGAAGGCCCAGCACCAGAAAATCTTACAAAGGGAAATGGAAAAGATTCTGCTCCTGGCACCAGTCCAGAGATGCCAATTCCTCACAACCTTCTGTCCCTCTTATCCTGGACTATCTAGTGGAATTACTCAATAGTGGCTTCTCTTTCTCTTCTGTTAAAATCCACACCTCAGCCATTTCAGTGCATTTTAATACAGACCAGCCCGTTCTCCCATGCTTTGATTAAACATTTCCTTTGAGTGGCTTCTAATATCAGACCTCCCAGAAGGCCTCCCACGCCAGCCTGGCATCTTAATTATGTTTTGGGAAAACTAACCTTACCACCCTTCGAACCTGCTGCTTCAGCAGAAATGAAATGCCTCTCCTGCAAGACTGCTTTTTTGCTAGCTATCACCTCAGCCAGAAGGGTTTCTGAACTTCAGGCACTGATGGCCATTGAGCCCTTCATCATTTTCCATGCAGACATGGTTTCCCTTAAGACTAACCCTTCCTTTATGCCCAAGGTGGTATCTAATGTGACTCTCAACCACACCTTTCATCTGCCCACCTTCTTCCCTACCCTCAAAACAAGGGGGAAAGAATTCTGCACTCTAGACTTGCACAGACAGCTCAAATACTACCTGGACCGTACTAAGCCCTTCAGAAAAATGGACCAACTTCTTGTCAGTTTTGACCTAGGGACAGAGGGAAAGCCCATTTCCAAGCAGACGATCTCCAAATGAATATCACATTGTATCCATTTCTGCTACAGATTTCGTGGGAAACCTCCCCCTAAGTCTATTCATACCCATTCCACTAGGACAGCCTCCACTTCCACAGCATTCCTCAGAGGAGTTCCCACCAGGGATATCTTGGAAGCTGCCAAATGGACCTTGGTCCATACCTTTACAAAGCATTACCACCTTCCTCGTTTCTCTAAGGCTAGGGCAGGGTTTGCCTCTGTAGTGCTGCAGGGCTTGCTTACCCATGCCTAGGTCTCTAACTAATCCTGCCACCCCTCTCTTCAGTTTTAGGACTCCTCACACAGGTGATGACTGCAACAGTGAATACACTCTAACATCTACATTTATGGTAAGTGTACACAGCTGTACTTTATTGTTGCTTGGGAAGTAATATATAAATTCTCTGAGTTTCTACTGCTGACTTCATGTCTTTTATACCAAATATTTTCATACATTTCTTCAGAAATCTACACTTTTTTGTATATTGTCCCTTCTAGGTCCCCCAGATACATCCTTACTGTTGCAAATCAAGTTACATTCCCCACATGTAAGTAATACTCCTTGCTAAAAGCATATTATTTGTGCTAAATTTTCTTAAACTCCACTGTAGCAGTTTTAGGTGGAATATAAATACATGCTGGTGTTCTCCTCCTCCTTTGCAAACAGCTCCTTACTACCACAAATCTACCATTATTGTTTTTTTTTCTACTGTCACTATTGGAGCTTCTCTAGCAGTTAGTATAACTTCTACTCCTTTCCTTTGTCCCTGATCTTCTGGTGAAGATCCAGCCTGAAATGTTTTCTTTATCAAATTCACATGCTCACCTCTTTCCTAATGTGTCTCATGCAGCATTGCTATTTGCACTTTGCATTTCTTAATATAATTCAGCACTCTTTATCTTTTTGTCGATACCTGTAAGGCCATTCACATTCCAAAATGTTATGGATAGTGTAGCCATTACGATAATAAGTAATTATACATTACTTGTTATATATGTCAGCTTCATTGAATGTCTGTTCCCGGTTTTTGTGTTACAAGTACTGATTAATGTATGACCGGTTACTTTTTATATACAGTTGTTTCTTGTCATCTTCATTTGAACCTGTTTGATTTTATAAGGCTTTTTGTGAAAACTGTCAAACAAATAAAAGCAGACATACACACACACAGAGCACCCTTATTACATATTAACTTAAAACAAACACACAGAACTATGTACATCTTCAAATAATGAAGCCCCTTGATTGGAACAATTGTCCCAAATCAAGAGCTGTCCACAGGCATTACCTAACCTAAAGTTAAGGCTATCCATGCTAAAGCACATGTTACACTAATTCTGTCTGTTCTTGTCTTATGTTTATTCCCCTCCCAGATGTAAAAACAGCTTGTATGCTTTCAGAAAACATTAACTTTTAGCCTTAAGAAAAAGTGCAGTGGCTATTTAAATCTAAATTATGCACTGTTTTAGTAAATGCAGCGAGGTATTTGGGTTGCAAGAAAACTGTTGTCTCTTATTTACATCCAGCAATTTCAAACTTTATTTTTAACTAAGCTACTTGCCCATGCACAATTTAATTTTATGTTTCTGTCAGGAAAACATTTTCAGATCTCTCGAGATTGTTTGTGTAGACCCTGTAGTCAGCTTGTCTGCATGGAAACATAAGAACAGAATGTACAGCTGTCCCCAGCTGCAGAATTATCAACTCAAACTGAACATTTATTTCCTAAAGGAAAGCTTTTCATTACATTCAAAGTGTTATTTTATTTTATAGCACACATGCTTACTCAAAAAACTTATTAGATTACGCCAAGGGCATTAATCAAGACATTCACCTATGCAAAAGAAAAAGCAAACATATATTACAATCAGTGCACTTTTTACACCTCTTTCCCCATCCCAACAGCCCAAGATTACAGCATATTAACTTGAGCATGCTTTTTGTCCAGTCTTTCCTCTCTTTTTACATTGCAGTGCCTATATCTCTTAAAACTAAAAAAAAAAGAAACTATCTGTTTACTTTAGTATCTTTATCACATACAACAATAACTGAAAATGCTTTACTGTATAATGTGTAATTTATATCATGAAATGTTTTGTACAGATACTGTTAAGAACAAAATTGTTTTACTTGGTTACTCTTTTGCTCCTTTTTTCATTTTGGTGTCCTTCCAAAGATTCATGACATGAAGGGGGTATATGTCTTTCATTTCCCCAACAAATTTAACAAAGTCCAATCTTTCTTAGCCACTTCTTCTTGTAAAGCCGTACTTCATAAATGTCATTGACGATTTATAATCTGAAATTCACTAATTTCAGTTTTGCTGATCTCTCTGTTCATCTCCATCTCCCACCCCCACACTTTGAAGTCCAAGGTACTTCTAATTCTTCATGTCATCTGCTTTGCTTATTTCTGTCTCTCAAGCATTTTCCTTTGGAATGTTGGAAAAGGTTTCACTGGCATAGTCTCTCTGTTTATTATTAGGAGAATGTGAAGCAGAGCCCCTATCTGTTTGATGGTTCATTGTGTGTTAGATATACATTTGTATTTCCTCCTTAGCCTGTTCTGCATAAAACAATGACTTTGATCCTCCAGGAAAAAATATTCTGAAGACAGTTGGATATAGCAGCTTGAATCTCACACCTGCTTCTCAACATTCCCTTATTGCTGGGTAAATTTCCTTCTCTTCTGCCTGGTATACAGTGAATAATAATTTTACTGTTTCCAATTTTAATATTTTGCCCTTCTGCCACAGTTTTGTCAGGATCAACTCTTTCTGCTTGTGTGATTACATCTTTACTAATCAATGTCTTGGTTGCTTTCTCATGGCCAAGTTTGGAGCATACACCTGATGTTTCTTTCAATTAACCAGTCCTGCTGTGGAATACCTGTCCAGTTGCATAATTGTGCCCTAGTTTCTCTGATACATCAGAAAAATCTCAGGTTTTCTCTGTGTGTTCTGTCCTCTAACTCTTCCATTGTTTGAAACAGCTCTTCTTGAGCAGTCTCATACTCAGCCAGCCTTTTCTTCATTTTGACCTCTGATTTTTGCAGGTCTATTTATTTATTTAACATTTGTTTACCGGGAAAGTCCGACTGGACACAGGTCCTTTTTCAGCAGAGGCCCGGGAAGAAGAGCTCCATGAGTAACAGTAAATTTTCATGCACACATTACAATAATTAATAAAGTATAAAGTAAACAAAATGTAGTATACATAAGAACATACAAATCTGTTACATCATGACAACAAAACCTGAGCTTTGAACAAAGCTAGAACTATTTGTAGGTCTGACTTATGTCAAGATATAAGGTTAAGACAGTTCGGTAGGAACAAAGGATTAAACACCAGGGAGAAGCTGGATATGTTTTGGGTATACTGTGATGTATCAGAGCACTTATTAGGGATTAGTACAGGAACATAGCCACTTATTTTTTAGATAAGCTTTAAGTGATGGCTTAACGTGGTTTGTGGCTGAGATTGAGAGAATGGAGTTAGGAAGGGAGTTCCATATACGAGATATATAGTTGGAAAATAAAGATTCTCCTTCACTGTTGTTGGCCTTGAAGATGGTGAGTAAGTTCTTGTTGTTAGAGCAAAGTGGTCTGCTGGAACTGTAAGGAAGGATGAGATTTTGTAGTCCAGGGGTTCTAGTTGGTTGTGTTACGATTTTGTGAGTTAGAGAGAGTTGGTTGTAAAGAATAATGTTGGGAAGCTCAAGCCAGTCTAGTATCCTTAGCAATTTTATTATAACATGCTTCTAGCTTAGATAAGTCAGTTTTCCTTTGATTAGTTAAGATTGGAGAGGCATAAAGTAGAGTGGAGAGCAGATGGGTTTGTGAAAATGTAATTTTGGCCATTGCGGTCCAATCCTTTTGTACCTGTATAGATTTCCAAGTTTCATATGCACTTTTTTATAGTTAGGGATTCATGCAAATCAAAATTTAGGGTATTGTCTATTTCCACTCCAAGAAGCTTTGTATGGGTTGTTGGGGAGATCACAGTATTGTCTTTGGTTATTATGTTAAATGTTGGGCATGAGATAGATGTCTTGTTAGGTTGGAAGAGTAATAATTTAGTTTTGTTTGGGTTCAAGATTAGATATGCATTGGCTAACCATGTTTCAACAGAAGTGAAAGATTCCTGTGTTTGAGAATGAAGACTTGATAGAGAAGTGGCAGCACAGATAAGTGTTGAATCATCTGCACACTGTATTATAGAACCATGTGGAGTAGCTGTGTGTAGATTATTAGTAAAGAGGGAGAAAAGGAGAGGTCCCAAGATAGATTCTTGGGGGACACCTATGGATAAAGGAAGGCATGGAGATAGGCCACCCTGCCATAGAACAGAACAGATTGTTGACGGCCAAATAAATAGAAACCATGCTGAGACAGATGATGAGAAGGATAGTTCAGTTAGTACATCTATTAGTTTGGAATGGGAGAGCATATCAAAAGCTTTTGATAGGTCTAGAAAGATGGCAGATACAAAGTTGTTGTTATTCCTGTGATAGTTTATGGTGTTAGTGAAGGATAAGAGAGCTATAGTGGTACTATGTGATGGGCGAAATCCATGCTGAGTGTTTGCGACAAGGTTATTTGTTAGTAAGAATTTCATGACCTGGAGATCAATACACCTTTCGAGTAGCTTAGAAAGAGATGAAAGAATAGCAATTGGCCGATAGTTTCAGTTCTGTGGAAGGCCCCCCTATATGAAGTGGGATTACATGGGAAATTTTCCACAGTTGAGAGACCTTGTTTTCGTGAATGGATCTATTTATAAGGATTGATACTGGGAAGGCTATAGATTCATCTGCAATTTTGAGGTATTCACTTGGTAAGTTATCTACGGCAAGTGTAGTGGGTTTTAGTTTCTGTAGTAGTTTTTTTGTAGTGGCTATAGGAACTGGGGAGAAAGAGAATGAGGCATTGCTAGTTGTAGACTTGGCTGGTTTGGTATCTGGAGTAGGAGTTTGCTGTTTGGAACGGGCAATTATAGATTCAGTAAAATGTTTGTTAAAAATGGTAGCTATGCTATTGGAATTGTTGTGGATGTTTGCCGTTGTAGTAGATTTTCCTTGGTGAAGGACTGAGTTTATAGCTGGCCAATATTTCTGAGTTTTTTTTGACATGTGTTTTTAATGTTATGATAGAAATTTATTTTATCCTGTTTTATTTTTTATTTTTTTGCCTTATTTCTAAGTTCTTGATACTGTTGTTTAGAAACTACTGTGTTAGTCTTACGCCATAGTTCCCCGGCTTTATCAATTCTTCTCAGTAGCTGTTGAAAGCTTTTTCCATTTTTCCAGACCTTTGTTATTTGAGTTGATATATTCCTTTAGTGTTTCTTTTATTTTAATAACCTCTGAGCACATTTAATTTTTTTCCTCTAAATTACTGGAAGGCACGTATTTTATCAAAGCTGGAACCATGGTGGTACATCGGTAGCGTTGCTAACTCTCATCAAGAGGTTCTCGCATTCGATTCTCGGCTTGTCTTGGGAGGGCCTTCTGTGTGGAGTCTGCATGTCCTCCCCGCGGTTGGGTAGCGTTCGAAAGACATGCGTGCGTAAATGGGCGTGCCTTCGTTGAAGGTTGGGCATCGAGCTGGCACCTAGGCATTTCGTAAAAATCTACTGCCAATCATTAGCAGACTGGAGTTCCGCTGTGGCGACCCCTTACCGGGAAAAGCCTAAAGACAAACAACATACTCCTTTAGTGTTTCTTTTATTTTAATAATCACTGAGCACATTTAATTTTTTTCCTCGAAATTACTGGAAGGCATTTATTTTATCAAAGCTGGAACCTGACCTGCATTTTGCTGAACAGCCTCAGGATTCTTCCCAGTCAGTGTTTTCTCTCTACTGTTTCTAGTGGACTTTCATTAGGCTCTGTCAGTTTATTTTTTGCTGGCATCCAGGCAGTATACTAACTAGCCAGTAACTGGATTTTACTAAAACTGACAGAATTACTCACACTTATTTCTCATTTTCTTTTTTTTTTATACAGTGGGAGAGCTGAAATTAAGCTGTTGATCAGTATGCAGCCATCTTGAAGTCATCCTTGTTTTGTTTATATCTTTCGACTTTTCCCGTTTAGGGATCGCCACAGTGGAACTCCGGTCTGCTAATGATTGGTAGTTGATTTTTACATGTCGAGTTACCAGCCCTGATGCACAACCTTCAACGAAGGTACGCCCATTCACGCATGTCTCCACGCAGAAGATGCTCTATCTGAGAATCGAACCGGACAGCGTCTTACTGTGAGGCGACAGCATTGTTTTTATTCTTGTTCAAAAATGCAAGTTACCTCCTTGGGAGTAATTGTAGACATTTGTCAACATTATCATGGAAGATTTTGCCATGAATCTAGGAACTAATAAAAGTGATGTAGATTTGAATGAAGGTGGTATTTATACACTAAGTATTCAACAGACTTGGATGATCTACAAGAGTAGTTGTTGGAAAATAAAATATAAGGTAGTCCTGATGTAATTTATATTCAGCCTAGCAATGTGGCAAGGCTAAGAGTGAATCATTGGTCTGTATCTTCTAATTATTTTGACATGGCAAAACTATGTTGAAAAGCCTTTAGGTATTATAGCATATTGGTATGCACCTCTCAAGACATCTGCAACAACTGGAAAGGCTGCAGAAATACCTCACTAAAAGAATCACAGGCCTAAAGCAAATGCCCTACTCTCACCGCCTTAAAAAACTCCAGCTATACTTTGTCGCATCTTGTCTACTCAGAGGCGATCTCTGCTCAACATACAAAGCCATGTCAAACCCAGAGCTGTTGGACATGCTACACTTAAAGAAATCCCAATCCCTCAAAGCCAGACGCTCTAGGGATCTAAACCTTGTCATCACAATAAACAAAACATCCTGGAGGGATAGGTTCTTAACCCAGAGACTCCCCAGACTCTGGAATAGACTGCCCATACATGTCAAGCAGAGCGCCTCTTTGGCCCTCTTCAAAAGGAACCTTGACGATTGGATGGGAGAAAGGAAATTCAACCGGGGATCATGTCAGTCGCCCTGCTAGACAGGGGTCCATGGAAGTAAATAGTGTGGGAAGAAATAGCCAGGGAATTGTTATGGCTAGGCTTGTATAGTGCCTAGGGCCAATAGCCCAGTACCAACCTATGAACCTATTTGTTCTTAGTAGTAATTATTATAGTCTTTATGCATCCTGTAATGCCTTGTGTAGTAGAGCATCAGCATATTTATTTTTTGGTAAGCTTAAAACGTTCTACTTATCTTTTTGTAAAATGTAAAAATGAACTACTTCATTTCTGCAGTTATTGTTTTTTGCTTATTGTATATTCTGGATCTTTTCTCCCTGGGCTTCCACTGAAATTGATGTACCCATTGGGAAATATAGTAATCAATCGGTCAATAAATAAATAACATGTCTCAGCTCAGGAAAGCAGTGCTCAAGGACTAAGGCTTCCATTTATTGTAGTGAAATCCTCTGACTCATTCCACTCTGATGACTTACCACTTGTGATTTAGTCCAAGCAAAGCTTTCCACAGAGGGTACCTTGTGTTGTATAACTGATATAGTTATACTGTATCAGTAGCAGATTTGTTTGACTGTATCAGCTGGTTTTCAAGAAGAGTTTTATTGAGTTCAAGGACTATCTTACCACTGTCCAAGTATGAATGGAGAGCTTCCTAATCACCCTTAATTGTTGGTGTTTCCTATCTTCTTCTTCTTTTGGCTTTTTCCCGGTTAGGGGTTGCCACAGCAGATCACCTGTCTGCTCATGACTGGCAGTGGAGTTTTACAGTGTCGAGTTGCCTGCCTGGCACCCAACCTTGCAGGGAAGGCACACACATATCTTAGGTAATTATGTATTAATGTATTGACTGCTAGTAATGGGACATTGGTTCATTTTTATTTCTTTATATTCAAGAGGGTGCTCTGTAAGACTAGGATGTGAACTGATGGGGTTAGGAGATAAGTGCATTTGTTTAGCTGATGAGTTACTTAACAGTGTAAACCTTTATAGGCACACATCTCTGCCTGAGCTTGGGAACTTTTTAAAAAGGATGCAGAATGTTGGTTAGTAGAATGAGTGAGCATACCTATAGAATGTGATTACATCAGGAGGTTAAGAACTAATACCCAACAGTGTTCAGAGCTAGTCCACAATAATACTACACTCTCTGTCCCAAAGGAAATCGCTAATGTCCTAGCTAACAAATTTAGTGCAAAATTTTCTCTGCCCACATTTATAGATATCCCACAGGTTCTACAGTCCCAGCTACCCCCTTTAATTTGTATGGAACAAGTTCTGTCAGCAGTTTCAAAAACTAAGAATACTTTATCCATCAGCCCTGACAACATACCAGATTGCCTGATTATTAGTGCCAAATTTGGTCTTTTTGAACCCCTTACTTAAACACTTCAATTTAAGCCTCTCATCTGGTTACATTCTGGAAGCCTGGAAAGCAGCCATTGTAATGCCATTACACAAGGGTGGCCCATCCATGTATCCTTGTGGCTGTAGACCCATTAGTCTCACTAGTCTCATATGTAAAACCATGGAGTTCATTATATTAGACCTCATTAATTTGGGAATTGAAAATCTTTCAACCCTGGACCCTCATCAGTTTGACTTTTTCAAAGGAAGGTCCTGCCCCTTTAACTTTAATTTCTTTGAAAAAGTAACTGAAGCAATGGATAGTGGTTATGCATGGCAGGGCATACAGCATATCTAGACTATGCCAAAGCCTTTGATAGTATTTCCTGTGCAAAAGACTTGTAAATCTGAATATAAATCCTTATATTATGCGGTGGATAGCTAACTGGTTGTTTGACAGAGCCCATGTGTTTAGAGTTGCAGGTACCACTTCTGAAAGCATGTAGTTATCATTGGTATACCACAGTGCTCAGTTTTAGGTCCTCTCCTGTTTGGCATATATTTCTCAGACTTTCAGGTCAGCACTTCTGTCATATGGTTAACTAATTTTGCAGATGACTGTAAATTGTTTGTTGTTTGATCTTCAACTGACTCACAGTTGCTCCAACACATCTTAGACCATGTTAACAAATGGTGCAAGGGCAGAGGTCTCAAATTAAATATTAAACAATGTAGCATAGTTCAGTTTGGTAAATAAAAGTTTCACTTACCATATAAGAGATTCACCCCTTCAATCAGATACTGTTGCAAGGGATCTAGGTACTTTTGTTGAATATTCCATATCATATGACCATCATGTCTCCGCTGTAGTTTGGAAAGCCTTTTATCTGGCCCATCTAATTACCAAAGGCATCTCCACTGGATCCAAAGAAAGTACAGTTGTGTAAGTTGAGCTTACTATAAGAATAGATGTTTGAATAATTACTGCTGCAGTAGCCTTAGCTATATCAATTATATCCTGCCAGGGATAAAACAGCCGGTCAGCTTCTAAAGATCCAGAACACCTACCATGCATCCAAACTGTCAAGTAGCTCCAGCTGAGCTGACTAAAAGACAAGTTTGGGCACAAACCCCTTCAGAGCTTTACTGCCAGCAGAGGCTGAGTCCTGAAAGAGCAAGGCTAGAAATAACAAAAAAAAAAAAATGTCCGCACCCTGGCATAAAAAACACATCACAAAACAAGGGGAATAGAGAGATGGGAGTGGCTTTTTGTATCAGTGATCATTCGAACATCTACTGTTCTGGTAAGTTCAACTTACTGAACTGTACTATGTTCATTATATTGATCATTGCTGCAGTTGCCTTAGCTATATGGGTAAATTACCATAGCTAACTATATTTGGGAGTTGGAAGGAGAAGGGTCCAGGAGCCACTGGAAAATGGTCCTAGCAAAGAATGATCTAGACCTAGAGAAGGAATCCGGCTTATAGTGCTTTGTAAAAGTATATATAGAGGGCCAAGTAGTAGCTTCTAAAATGTGTCTAGAATCCAGCCCTTTCCAGAAAGCCATAGAAAAAGTCAAGGTCCTTTATAGAGTTGGCCTTGATCTTCCCTGGAATAGATTTGTTACGGTGAGTATAACAAAATGTAATGGCCTTAGACAATCATTTGAAAATATTCTGTTTTGATACTGATTGTCCCTTTTTTTACCTTCACAAGAAGTGAACAATGATTTGATGATCAGAAAGATTTAGTTCCCTGAAAATAGTACCGGAGTTTTCTGTGGACATCCAAGGTATGGAGTACCCTTTTTCCTTCATTTTTAGGTTCAGGAAAGAAAAAGGAGAGATGAATAGTTTGATTTAAAGTAAACTCAGATTACATTTTAGGTATAAAAGGATTAGTTCTCAAAGAAACCCTGTCCTTGTGGAAAATGAGGTAGCGTTAACTCACCATAAGAGCTTGCAACTCGGATACCCTTCTTGCAAATGTCAGAGCAATCAATAAAATTGTCCCATGTTAAGAACCTCAAGTCAGCCAGATTAGCTGGTTCAAATGGAGCAAGGGTTAGTTTCTCTAACACAAAATTAAGATCCCAAGGAGGGGCCACTGGTTTACTTGGAGGCCTCTTATACATAACCTCTTTCAAGAACATTTTGACATGCGGCTGCCTTGAACAAGGAGGATCCATGGGTAGACATGCTGAAATTGCCGATAAATGAAACTTGATACAGGGATAAGAAAGGCCATAGCACAAATATTGTATTACCAGAAAACATCTAGCCCTAAATGGGTGCTGGTTATGTTGTTGGCATCAACTAGAAAATATTTTCCATTTGCTAATGTATACATCCATTAGTACCTGATGCACATCCTCGGAAAACAGGTGCCTAAAAGGAATTGAGAACCTATCATCCAGGCAGTCAATTGATGATTGATGTTGGGGTGTATCAAATACCTCTGTTCTTGTGTGAGTAGATCCATTCTGTGAGGAGACTTGTGGTAATTGCTCTGGTCATTTCCAAAAGGAGTGAGAACTACAGTTGCCTAAACAAGAAGGGAACCACTACAGTGATCTTGGGGGATTCCTTCTGAATCTTCAGAAATACCCTAGATATTAGTAGAAAATGGAAAGGCATACAGGAAAATTCATGTCCAAAGAAAAGGCATCTGTCTTCCAGGCCTTCTTGTATGGATTCCTGGAACAGAATTTTGCTAGTTGATTCTTCAGAGAGGAGACAAAAAGGCCTACTTGAGGAACTCCTCACAGATGGATCAAATCTTGGAAAGCCCTGATCTAGGTTCCATTTATGAGGGTTTGCCCTGGTCCTGCTCAGTTTGTGTGTCACACAGTTTTGCTCTGACAGAATGTAGGATGCCTGTAGAGTGAGACTGTGTTGTGAAGCTATATCCCACGCTAACATGACTAGTCTGCAAGAGGGGTATGACCTGGTTCCCCCATGCTTGTTGATGTACCACATGGCTGTAGTATTGTCTGTAACCACTTGAAGAGGTCCCAGGGACCAAAGATGATTCAGAGAATTGAGTGCCTTGATTAGGGCAAGCATCTCCTTCGTATTTATGTGCTTGGGTCTGTTATTGGTGTCACACAGCCCCTGCACTTATATATCTTCTGAAACTGCTCACCAAGTAAAGTCTGAAGGATCTGAGGTGAATGACTGCTTTAGAGCAAAGAGGATGAAGGGGAGATGGTTATGTAAGGATATCTGTTGTCTCCACTAAGTGATTTATGTTCTAACAAACCTTAGTACTGGGATTTGAAAAAATAAATGGTGTTGATGTTGGGACCAAAGAAATTTCAGATACCACTGTATCTTTCTCATGTTGAGTCTTCTCAAGTGGTATCATGAGAATCATAAATGCCATGAAACACAAAATCCTGAGTTATTCCCCCTTAACGACTGAAGTCTGAGTGAAAAAAAAACTTAGAAATAGATTATCTAAATAAAGATCTATTTTCCTGTGGAAGAAAAGCTCTTTGAGCTGAGGTGTCTGACAACCCAGGAACACAGTCCTGTGTGAGAGAGTCAAGAAAGACGTTTGAATGTTCTCTTGGAATCCCAGCATGTGCAGTAAGTCTGTCATTCGAGAGTGAGACCCCTAACATTTCGAAAAAGACTCTGCAAAGATGATCAAGTTTTCAAATATAGAAAAAATGTGGATACCCTGCAGCCTGTAGTGAGTTATAACTGGAGCTGGACACTTTGTGTGTGGTGTAGTGGATAGTCCAAAGCGTAAGGCAGAGAACTGATGATGTGATCTAGACACACACAACCTTTAAGAAACACTTGGTCTGGATGAATAGAAAAGTGATGATAAGCATTTTCTAAGTTACAGGAAACAAAAGTAAAAATTGGTACCAAAACACAGCGAATCACTATATAAAACTCAGGTGTAATAAAAGTTAGGAAACTTTTGAAAGAGGAAGAAGAGGCAACAGGTTGTGAAATGACATTTTCAGTTTAGGCAATATCATGAAAGAAAGACCCAGAACTGGTGTCCAAGCATTTTCTTTCTTTGTGACTAGGAACATCCTTGAATAAAACCCTTCCCCACCTGGGAAGGAGAAACTGGTTCTATCACTTCTTCGGATAGAGTATGATGAAGAGCAGGAGGAAACGAAACAGTCTGATCTGTAGGATGAAGAATGAGCCCCTGGAAAGGGGGAATTTCCTCCCACTACCATCTGTAATCCTGATGAATGATTTTCAGAACTCCATTGTCTGAAACAGTCTGTTACTAAAGAGAAAAATGGATATACAAACTTTGTGGAAGAGAGAAACGGCCAGGGTGGGAGGGGGTCACAAGGTCTTTGAATAGTTTTTCAGACTTTGTTGGAGTGTCCTTGGTTTTGGGAAATTTGAGACTTCTTTTTGGAACTCCCTTGCCACTTCTTAAACATCTGTTTACCTGAATTCTGTTGAGAGTCTCTATCCTGTCTTTGCTGCAATTAAATGAGGAAAATAAAAATCCCTTGCACAAATTGGACGGCGCATTGGTGCAGCGGTTGCATTGTTGCCTCACAACAAGAGGTTGTCTGGTTCAATTCTTGGCTGGGTTGCCTTCTGCGCAGAGTCTGCATGTCCTCCCTGCGTTTGTGTTGGTTTCCTCTGGGTACTGTGGTGTCCTCCCATGTCACAAAAACGTGCATCTGGAGCGTTTCTCCTCGGGCCTTTGCTGAAAATTGGCTTTGTTCCAAGTCGGACTTTCCCAGTAAACAATTGTTAAATAAATAATTTGGAAAAGGAGAGCAAAAAATCTTAGAGATTACCTGGATCAGCTTGCCTCTTTCATCACACTTTTGATTACCTCTGCAGCAGAAGGGCCAAACACTAAATCACTGTCCAAGGGAGCATTTTAAAATCTTATTCATAACATCATCTGGAAGGTTCTGAGAATGCAGACAAGCAAACCTCCTTAATATTATACCAGTGCCCATAGCCCTTGGAGAGGTAGCTACAGAGCCATACACACACTGAAAATGATTAGTGACCTGTTCAGTAGAATAAACTAAGTTATTTAATGCAGAATATTTCTTCACAAGAAGAAACTGTAGATAAAACATTCCTTATATTTTCAGAATATGTCAGAATAAACTTTAACATATGAGGCTGACAATTTGGAATTTGAAGTTGCAGAAGTATACACTTTTTTCCCCATACCTATCAATAATTTTCCCATCCTTATTAGAAAGAGTAGGATTGGAATTAACTAAGTGCTTAGCTGCAGAAGAGTCAACTAAGACTATAGCTGCTGGGTTGGGTTTCAGAATAGTATATAAAATTTTAAAAGAGTGAGGAACCTTTTACATCCTATCTGCGTTTTTAGGGACAGCTGGATGACTATCAGGAAAATTGCAGGCAGTAACACATACATATTGTAAAGCAGATACAACAGGAGGAATGGGTGTAGGTTCTGGAAAATCCTTCTGTAACAACTCATAGTATTTTTTGAGGGACTAAGAAACCACTGTGTTCTCCCACTGAAAATACATTCTAGCAATATTCTCAGAGAAAGAGAACACCCCACAGGGAGAATTAGAAAGAGAGCTCTCCTGAGAGTCTGAATAAGAAATTTGAGGACAAATCCTGAATCTGTCCCTTCATCTTCCTGTTCAGATTCAGAAAATTTGAATTTCTTTAGGAAAGGTGGCATCCGTCTTTCTTACAGAAACTACACTACAAGAAAGATCAATAACCTGAATCAAACCCTGAGCCAGTCCCAGTAAACTACTCCTATTCAAAGAAGTTTGAGGAGTAGAAGATGCATGCTTGGTTTTCTGTTTCTTTTTGACAGGAAGAACTGGGCCAACCATGTTACTAATGGCAGACACTGCTTCCCCAGGGATGGGCGTGCATTCTGACATAACACGGAAACCTCCCTGTTCCCTCTCCCAGGACCGACAAGAGTAATTCTCCCTTGCCTACTGAGGGGATGTCAACAGCCACAGAGAACGTGTCTAACCCCTGGTCCATAGTGGCTGTAGGTACTACATCAGAGGGATCTGGGGTAAAAAATGAGTGGGCTGAGGTACAAGAATAGGCTACAGCAGAGTCACCCACCTATGGCTGAGGCAAATTGCTGGCCTGCTGTGGTGGCAAAGGCTGCTTGCTTAACTTTTTCTTTCTGTGGCTGGAAGAAGGAACGACCATGGGAGTGACAATCTGTTCCATGGTCAAGCTGAAAATGGTGCCTCTGTTCTGTGAAAAAACATGCAGCAATGCCAGTAAAACTAATAGTCCAATAAAGTAAATGTTTTTCTTTTTCTATTTCTTTCTTTTTTTACATTATGGCAGCCCCGCAACCTTAAAATAAACCCAATTTCTCCACAGAGAATAGCTTATCGGTTATATAACATTACTTTTAAGCTGACAGAAGTTAATGCTCCATTTAAAAATATGTTACAGTCTCGAGACGGTCTGTTAAAATACAACACTTCTGAAGTTCTGAAGAGGAAAGTAATGAAACATCAGTAACAAAATAAGAAAATGGAAGTTTTTTCTCCAAAGGGAACTTATCTGCCCAGCAAAGGAAAGCACAAGCCGACCGTCAATCCTCGAAAGCCTCAGAGGAATGTACTCTTTGGTGACAGGAAAACTCTAAAGGGCTTCGCACTCAAACTTGTCTTTTAGTCAGTTCAGCTGGAGCGGCTCGACAATTTGGGCGCATGGAAGGTGCTCTGAACCATTGGAAGCTGTCTGGCTGTTATATCGTTGGCAGGGTATAACACATATAGCTAAGGCTGCAGCAGCAGTGATCAGTATGAAGAATGTCTCAATTTCCCATTCTCATATCTTATCAGACGCATAATGAATACATCTTTTGGCATGTATTTATCTAAATGTATCACGCAACTTGAGAGACCTCAGGAATTCATAACTGAAAACATCAGCGGCTTTAAAGATCTTGGTTATCAGGATAGACCGGCAGCCCTTTCTCTGTACTCTGTCTTACAGATACCTCTGTGGAGATCTATGTGTAATCTCTCGTGTCGTACAAGATCCAACCTTATATGATCTCCTGTCTGTTCACAGAACTAATGGTACATGAAATACTTCTTTAAAGGAACTAAACCTTCATCAGCAGATAAATAAGATATGTTGGCATGATAGATTAATATCGTAATGTATCCCTTACGAAACTTCTGCTGTATGTCAAGCAGTGTGGCACCCTTGCCACCTTCAAGGTAAACCTAGATAATTTGATGGGTAGTCTCAAATTCTCTCCCTGTCTGTTTTATCTTGCACTGCTTGAGGCTAGAGGGAAGTTCTGAATAGGGTGTTTTTTTGCTAAGCTTGAAATGGTCTTAGGTTCATAGGTTCATAGGTTCATACTAGGCTATCTGCCCGAGGGCATTTACAAGCCTAGCCCATAGTTTTGTGGCTTACGCCACCCCTTTAGTATGGGGAACTATACCCATTATTTTGCTGTGCCTCTGTTGAGCAGTGACACTGAGGTAATCCCTGGGGTATATCTGCGATCTCCCATCCATTGGTCAAGATTTCTCTTGAACAAGGCCAGCGAGGTGCTCTGCCTCACATATACCGGGATTTTATTCCACAGCATAGGGAGTCTTTGGGTGATGAATCTATCCCTCCAGCACGCCCTATTAATAGCCGTGGCGAGGTTTAAGTCTCCGCCCTTGTGACTCTGACGGATCTAGATTTTTGAGGTGAAGCATATTCATCAAATCTGGGTTTGACATGGCCTTGTATGTTAGGCAAAGGTCACCTCTGAGCAAGCGGTAAGCGACTGAATAGAGCTGGAGTTCTTTCAGTCGGGCAGCATAGGACAGATGTTTGAGACCCTTTATCCTTTTGGTGAGGAACTTTTGTGGCCTCTCCAGCTGCTGCAAGTGTCGGGTCAGATACATTCCGAATGGGGCATTGTACTCAATCATTGGTCTGATGAGTGATGAGTATAGGGAGACTATGACCTCCCTTGATCTAGATGAGAATCCCTTCATGATAAGGTGGGCAATGTAGAAGGTCTTCCTAACTACTTTAGCTACATGGGTGTCGAATGACAGACTACTATCAACCTGGGTCCCCAGGTCCCTGATAACTTCTTCTGTGCTCAGTGGATTGCCACCTATTTGGTAGCTAGGGGTAACCTTGTTTTTGCTGAAGGGTATGACTATGCATTTTTTGGCATTTAACTTTAGGCCATGGCTCTGGCACCAGTTATCCGTTTCTGTGAGACCCTTCTGAAGGATATCTGTGTCAGATGTGTTTTCTACTATGGCGCCCAGTTTGCAGTCATCTGCAAACTTTGTCAGCCATAACCCTCCTGTGTTTGCTTGTACTTCGGAAAAGTAGATGCCAAACAAGAGTGGGCCCAGGACTGAGCCCTGAGGTACACCACTTGTGACAGGCTTTGAGTCTGACATGGCGCCAGCAACTCTGACCCTGTGGGTTCTGTCACTCAGCCAGTTTGCAACCCATCTTGTGATGTATGGGTTAACATTTAAGCTGATGAGTTTTTCAATGATACCTGAGTGGGGTATTGTATCGAAGGCCTTCGCCAGATCGAGGTAGGCTGTATGGACTGCCTTTCCCTCATCAATGGCTTTGGTGACTGTTTCGAAAAAGTCAACCAAGTTTAGAAGGCATGATCTGCCTTTGACAAAGCCAAACTGGGATGGATCCAAAGTCTGCAAATTCCCTATGTCTTTATTTATGAGGTCCATTATGATCCTCTCCATGGCTTTGCAGATAAGGCTTGTCAAGCTAATGGGCCGGTAATTTCCAGGGTCGGTGGAGGCACCACCTTTGTGAAGTGGGACCACAGTTGCAGTGCGCCACTCCTGGGTGCGTATCCAGAGGTAAGACTATGATTAAACAGCTGTCCTAGCTGTGGGTTTAATTCCTCGTTGAGTTCGTGGAGCACACAGCCGGGACACCATCAGGTCCCATGGATGCTGTGTTTTTGCTTTGGAGAGAGCAGTTCTCACTTGGGCGTTGGAGATGTTTGGGGGCTGCAATCGCTTGGTATAGATATCTCTCCTTTTGGGGAGGGGAGAAGTGTGCACTGAACCTGTCAGCCAGTATGTTGGCAATGTCTGTAGGATCAGTAATCTTCACATCATTTTGAACTAGTTCTGAGCATATCTGGGAGTTTCCTCCCAGGTTTCTAACATAGCTAAAGAAGGCCTTATGATTGTCTTTTGAGTCTTTAGCTATTTTTCTCTCAAAATTTGCTTTGGATGATTTTATGAGAGCTCTTAGTTTTTTACTTATAGTGATCAAGGGTGTCTTACCTTTTAAGGATTTTGCTCTATCTTGTAGTAGCTTCCTCCTTTTGTTGTAGAGTTTGTTTATGGCTGGGGTCCACCAGACTGGATGCTTGCCTTTGGTACAAAGAGTCTTTGTTTTGCTTGGGATTGCCTTATCCATGCAGTCCTGCAGGTGCTGGTAGAAGGCATTTGTAAATGATTCAGCGGCTTGAGTACTGTTTTCTGCCGGCTCGGGGGCCTTAAAGGAGACCACACTAGTCTTTAGAAGTGTGAAGTTGGCTTTCGAGAAGTTCTTTACTGTGGTCTTTTTTATTTCAGGTGGGGGTGGGATGAGGACCTCCAGCGAGATTAGTTTGTGATCTGATCTCACCAGTGAGGGGTATACTTCCGGTGTTGAACATTGTGCTCCCATGTTCGTGATGATGAGATCAAGTATGTTTTCTCCTCTTGTGTGATGGTGACTAGTTGTTCCATGGCATTTGAGTTTATGAATTCCAGGAACTTTTGGGCTAGGGTGTTTGGGCTTGAGTAGTGTTCCCAGTCTATATTAGGGTAATTGAAGTCACCTAGTATGATAGTGTTTGGTGATACATTTATCCCTTCTAGTGTTTTCAGGAAGGCCATGTGAGGTTCCTGAGTTTGTGAGGGTGGCCTGTAACATGCTACAATTTGTAGAGCAGTCTTGCCTATGGTTAATTGCACCTGGATGGTCTCCGATGCATCGTGCGTTGCCACCAGTCTTGAGGTGTGGGTGTCTTTGATGAATATGGATACCCCACCTCCTTTCTTGGTATTGTCCGGATTTTGGGGCCGGAACGCATGATAAGAGGTAAAACCTGATAGTGCTGGGGTGCTCTCAGGAGCCTTGAACCAGGTTTCTGTCACTGCACAGACATCGATGTTCTCCATACTGAGAAGGGCCTCGAGTGCGTGCATTTTGAGATTTAGACTTCTGGCATTGAGCAGCATTACCCTTAGTTTTTTTCCTTTTTGTGTTCTAGGGTGGTAGGTTTAGAATTTGAGCCTTGCCTAAAAAAGGCACTATGGGGGTGGCAAAAGCCTTTGCCAATATCCGGAATCCCAGGGGTGACAGGTGCAAGCCGTCCCTTGCGAAGCAGCGTGGCTTGTCCAGCATGTCATCCCAGGCAGACAGACATTGGATCCCCTTTGAATGACACCAGAGTTTAAGCCAATTGTTAAAGCTGATCATCTTATCTCTGTATTGTGGCATCATTCTTGGTGAAGGTAGGATACTGCTCAAGGTCAGGGTCATACCTGCCTGGGCTACATAATCAGAGAGCTCCTCAATGTCTCTTTTCATGTAGTCCAAGGAGCTGCGCCTCAGGTCGTTTACACCAGCGTGGACAATGACTGAGTCGTATTTGTACCTGCTGTTGAGAGACCTGAGTGCTTGCGTTATGTGGCGGATTCTAGCGCCCGACAGGCAGCTTACTGTGACCTTCTCCTTACTCAGTCTGGTGAGCGGGACGTCAGTGTGTCTGACTATGGAGTCACCAATGACTAGTGTGTCTGGCATTGTGTTTGGCCTTAAGGGCTGTGACTGTTTGACACTCTGACTGTGAGGTCTATGTGTTGCAGGTGTTGTGTTCTGAGGTGGTGGTTGTTTGGGTGTCTGCTTTGGTGGCCTCTGCTGTTTTGGTAGATTTTTGATCAGAGCCGCCGAGTATGTCTTTGTGTGTTTATGTGTATGATTTGAGGTTGTGATGGTACTATGTGAGACTGGGTCTATAGTGTGTGTGGTAACCTTCTCCTCCTGACTGGTCTTGCCAGTCCTATGTTGAGAGAGCTCAGCCTCCAGTTTGGCCGTATAGTTGCATCTCTCGCATGTATTTGTGTTTTGTGGGAGGAGGAGAGGGTTGTCTGTGTACATGAGGCAATTGTAACATTGCCTCAATATTCCCAGGTTCACCAGCTGAGCAGGAGAGGACACAAGCAACTGATCCCTCGACATGCTAGAAGGACTAGACAAAAAAACTTTAAAAGAGATTCCGGCGGACGTGGGTGACCGAGAAATGGGGGTTTGCCTTTTTGGGGTGCTATCTATAAGAGTGCCGTATCAAGGTAATAAGTACTGTAAGAGCAAGTGCTAGGTTTAACAGATAGAGAAAAGTCTACTTGGAGTCAAGTAGAGATGATCTTTTTAGGTATTAGAGAAAGTGCTAGTAACAGGGATGCTTAAAGGTAAGATTGAAAAGAATGCACTCTGCAGTGTGCACTAGAGAAGTTAGATATGAAAGTAGGTAACTTGAGTTTTACCTGTTTAAAAAGTTAAGGTTTAGTGGAGAGTTACTATTTTTAAAACAGTAAGATGGACTGAAAGGGGTGGTTACTTTTGTATTTTGGTGCTATGAAATACTGTAGGATGGCCAATAAATTTAAATAATTGAAGGGGTGGGATTTCAAAAGTGATGGTTTTGTGATTACTCACATAAGCCAGTGAAAGTAGAGAGAAATGAGATATATGGTCAGATTAACATAAGAGGCGGGCAACTAGAAAGACAGTGCATTCTGCCTGACTCAGAACAGAGAGAGCTGTGGTCTCTTTTGAAGTTTTAATATGCTGTTAGAACAGAATGCAAGCAAAACACAAGATAAAGAAAACAAACTACAGTATTCAAAATATAGAAAGGCAATACAGAAATACAAAAAATAACAGCAAACTAACCTTTCCTTCACAGCAAAGTGTAGCAGAGTCTGGATGAGCCTTTCTGGTCTTTAGATTGATTGGCTAGTACTTACCTATGTACGTAAAGATTCCTCATGTATGTCAGTTAATTCTGTAAGAGTGTATCCCTTGTTTACAACTTTTTCCTTTTGGAGTGTAATTGTAAGATTCTTGAGGTTATATGTGATTAAATGATAACATGGTTGTGAAATTGTGATAGTGTTATGTATCTGCATATTTCAAAGATGTCTTACCTTGTTTCATCACAAACATTTCCACACTTGCTTTAGTTGAGAATGTCAATAAAATACTGTGCTCTTGCATTGTAATTTTATATGTTATTTAAATATAAAATAACGTTTAAAGAAAAAAAATGGTTCTCTAGAGGTTAGTACTATGAGTTAGTATTCTGAATGTACACTGATTGCATTAGTGTTTCTACCTATCATTATAGTGAGTTGTGGTTTCTTCACTTGTATCCTCTGAAGAAACATGATAAATAGCAAATACCACAATGTTTAAATAGACATATCAGTCGTAATGTTATTTTTAATCCTGCAGAGCACTGTAATATTGAATGTGAAAGATGTACACAGTCTAAAGGAACAACTTTAACAATGAATTTCAGCTTTAAGCGATTTGCTTTGACTGAGGCTATGCTCTGTCCTGCAGATGATGTAGCTTAGCTTTCTAATAGATTACCTACTCTGGGCATCTGAAAAAGTGGCAGTCCTACTTTGTAGTTTTGATAAATCCTATAATGTGGCATAACCTTGCAGGTGTTTGCCATTGTGGTAGAATTAATTAGAATGTGTACCTGTCTTTGTGATCTCTGATGTAGTGTAAATGAGAGATCTTGGTCTCTGTTCTGAGATTCAAACATGTGCCCCAAAACAGGTGAAGCTCATATCTCTCAACCTGGAAACATCAAAAATCTGGACAAAGGCCCATGAAAAATAGGTACAAATCTGCATGCTGATTAACATAAAATTTGCATACTAAATTATGTAACCCCACCCACTCCAATGGAACTGTGGGATACCAACATGAAGACTGAAGTCAGTAAATAATAAAAAATGGCAGATATTTGAATTTCAGACTTCATGTCCCTCAAAAAACACAGTAATGCAAAATCAACTACCTGAGTTAACAGGAGCATTATCTGTCCCTATTTTGGGCCATTATTTTGGCTTTGTAGACGTATGGTACTGAGTGTACACCATATAAATAATACACACATGTCTGATCTGACTAATCACTAATATGTTTTATCAATAATAAAGTGCACTAAAGTATAAATTACCTGACTCAAGCAAGTTCTACTCAGTTTTTTCTACCTGACAGGCGACAGCCTATCAGTACAGTGGCAACGTCATGTGTATTCACATTATACCAATTGCCAATACCAGCTCATTGTAGCAAGCCTCATATAATAAACAAACCACACCACATCACCTATACTAGTAGTAGTATTTTTATCAAACAAGACTCTAGCATATAAAATACAACATTTTGCAGTGATGTATTTATGTAAGCTCAAGCCGATAGTTTCTTCCTCCACTGTTTGCAGTTGATTTCATAAACAGTTATAAAAATTTATACACTTTCTGCACAATGACAAACAAGTCAACAAACATGCATACTCCAATGCAGTATAAAAACTTACATTAAAAGCTGAATCACCATTTTATTAAGATGTTTTTTCTTCTTTTTTTTCATTTAATGGTTACTTTGACTATCATACTTTTAAAACTGCTGCCTTTGCTGGTTAAAGGTAATTTCAAAATACCAGTACTAAAGTCAAGTATATATTGACCAAAAGTGACGGTTTGAAAGGTAGCGTAATAGCAATGTCAATACTTAATTAGTTCTTGTTAAAATATTATTTAAAACATTTGAAAATTACCTTCACTCTGCCATACTCTCCAACAAACGTCTTTATTTGATGATTATAAAGCGGAGTTGTACCTGCTGATCCCACCATAACACACGTGTATTTCTTCTGTACTTCTTCATCAGTGTAACAAATAAGTTCATAAGTCGATTTGATATCCCACAGTATTTATTAAGGGTGTATGTACAAGTTCCTTGGAAATCAAATAACGTTGATCAAAAGTACCACTATCCAGACCGGTGAAGTTCTCCAATTAATTCAGTTTAATTTTTTTGCAAACTACCACTTCTGTTTCATCTAGATTGAAATGTAGTAAAAATTATGTTACACATTTTGCACTATTATACGTAGTCAGAAAAGCTCCAAATACTTGTAAATGTTCCTGTGCCGCGCCAAATGCTGTACTACCAATAAGTAGAGAGTTAAACATGTGTACATGTCTTAACTATGGCAGACACAGAGGTACAAACATCCATGTGTTCCGCAACTCGAGCCGGTAGCGTAACTGCATACTACACATGCTAGGAGCAAGCTCACACTGTGAAAAAAAAACACAAAACACTTAAGTGACTGGACTTTGGACACTGGGCACTTGCCTATTTTTTTTCTGTTATGTTGATGCAAAAACATAGCATAAACATACATCTTTATAGTTCGATGACTTTCCCATTAAGCCCAGTAAAACCCTCTGACACCCAGCAGTAAATATATTACACTGTATTATTAAAAGTCAACAAGCACTCATCCAAGTTGCCCGCTTATTGCCAAACTACTGTGTCTGGTTACACAGACAGCTCTCACCTCCCTGTTGTGTTTTATGTTACAGTATTTGAACAACTTAGAACTGCAATTTGTAATGCAGCTGCAGCTGCCATTACTACACACGAGATGCTACCTACCATCAAGGTAACTGAGAGTACGTGATTAACAGATCGCCCAGCCACTTGCATTTCTCACTTTCTCTCCCTTTGCCAATTGCATTTCAAGGAGAAGAGGACCGTAGGGTCTGCAATAAAATCTTGCACTGGAGGGAGCCCAAAAAATGACAACCAGATCCTGAACACAGTTCAGCCTGTCGAACAGCATCATGTTCTCAGTGGGGGGAAGCGCGATGATGAGCTAATCTGTTATTCTTTTGATGCCCAAATAAAATGGTTGGAAAATAAAAACCGCTAATGGGCTAGACCAATTATAAATAATTTGTAAGGAAAACTGACGACTGCAGAGTGGAGACTGACAACTTGCTGAATAAGTTTTTGTGTTCAGCAGTTCAAGCAAGAAGGGTAGTGGACCAAAAAGAAATTGAGAGAAATATATTGCAAATTATTGGTGCCGATCATGGAGGTGTTCTTTGGACCTGCTGCATATCTCATAGTTGGAAACCTTTGATGTGAAGTTCTATCTCGCCTTCATTCTTACAGATGGGTTGAGAGCCGATCCCTGGCTCTGAGTCAGCCTACTACAAAGCTTGAGGTCTTCAGACAACTTGAGGCCAAGTCCCTATCCCATGATGCACCTTGAGTTACCTCAGATCTAGTTTGCCGCTGCAATAGATCGGAGGTTTCCTAGCACAGCTCAGGCCAATATAGATTTTTTCTTATAAAACTTTCTAAATTTGTTAATTCTAATAATAGTGATAGTTTTCATAGTTATACTTTGTTAGCTTATTAGTGCTATATTTCTTCTCTTTTTGGCCTTCATTTTTTTATAGGCCTTTAATAACCCCTTCCCTTCTTGCTGTGCCTTTATAATATTGTCATAGTTTTATAGCTTTGCAGTTTAAATAAGATTCTTAATTTTTAAACCATGTGTGAGTGCCTTTAAATAGTTATAGTTCTTCACATTTATTTCTTATTCAGCCCATTTGTTCTTTAGGGCTTATTACTATAGCTTAGCTTTACCAAATTGTGTGTGTGTGTGTGTGTGTGTGAGTGTGTGTGTGTGTGTGTGTGTGTGTGTGTGTGTGTGTGTGTGTGTGTGTGTGTGTGTGTGTGTGTGTGTGTGTGTGTATTCTCTTTAAAACTAGAGTCTGTTACTGTATAGTAGATTTTTTCATACTGTAGACTTGGATATGGCTGACCAGGAGAAAGACAAGCATCTTAAGTCTGGCTTTAAGAAGTGTCCAAAGTGTGGACAAAAGATGTCTGTGACAGTCACGTTAATTGTCTCTGTTGTCTTGGAGCCTTTCATTTGTAAGAAAGCTGCTCCATTTGCCATTCTTTTTCCTCCAGAGTTCTACATGAGAAAAAAAGAAAACTCATAGACAAAGGACTTCTAAATTCTTCATTTCAGGAAGCTTTGAGTGACCAGGATAAATTCTCCAAGTCTTCAAAGTCTTCTAAGGCTTCTTCTTCGGATGTGACAAAATAAAAAAAAACATCGACATCGGTTCCACAGCCTTCGGAGCCAAGCGTCCTGTCCTTTTGGAGCCAGTCTCCAGTCCTGGAACAGGTATCCAAAGTATTAGTCTCCAATTCTCCAGTAAGTGCTTCGATCAGCCTTTCTGATTTGGATATGGATCGTGTGGTGTAGAAGTTGCCACAGGCACTGGCCTTTGCTAAATGTTTATCAGGTCTGACCTAAGTGGTTTTGGAGCCAAAAACTGTATTGCCATTGACTTCCTTTCCTCCTCTGAGCCATATCGGTCTTTCAGAGCTGGAGGAGTCAGACCTGAGGATTGTTGAGCCTTCGGAGAAGATGCCTGCTCAATTGCCTTCAACTCTTTTTACTCGGACTTCCTTGGCGCTTATTGAGGAGTCTAGGAGCAGACACTCTTCGGTCTAGTCTGGGGAGGTTAGTCAGACTGACCTGTCCTCTTGGGGCCTCGGCTTGGATGAGTTCGGCTCCTATCTCCGGTTCAGAGCCCACTGTTTTGGTGCCGAGTGGAATGGTGGTTTCTTTGGATCCAGCGGTCCCTTCTCAACAGAGCAGAGGTGCATTTGAAGCCATGAGGAGGGTGATGCCCCCCAAGACATCTACAACTTCAGGTCCAACTACCTCCTCCCCAAACGCACGTGTGTCCACTTCTGCCTCACAGATCCTTTCAAAGCGTAGAGACCCTGAGCCTCCGGAAGCCACACTGGGCGATGCCTGTTCTTCTGAGACCTCACCAGAGGTTCCCACTGATGAGGTTCCCAGGAAGAGAATTTACAAGAGGAAGCACCTAGACTCCCCACAGGAGTTTCTCACGTCTGATACCGACTTAGATGAATCAGAAGGGTCCCCCTCTGAAGATATCTCATTTGCTGAGATATTAGAAATCCTTAGGCAGAGGGGTGGCTGGAAGTCCACCAACCCTACTGAAGATGAGTCATTTCTCCTGAAGGCTTTTGGGTCTCAATCCTCCACCTCTTGGGTGTCTCCGCCCTTCGATGAGCTCATGGAGCTGGTCTCACGAAGGGCTTGTGAGTCTCTGGACACCATGGAGCCTGTCCCTAGGAGGCCCAAATAAATTTATTTCTGCCCCTCAGGACAAGTCTTTCCTCACCAAGCGAGTGCCAGTTGATGCCATGGTGGTGGTGGCAGCCACCAAAAAGGAGATGTCAGAAACTTCTTCCTCTGTCCATCCTCCTAACAGAGACTCTAGGATCATGGATAGATACGGGAAGTGCTTGTACAGTTCAGTGACTTTTGCCATGCGTTCACTGAACTATCTCACACATTTTACGAGACTGCAAAGAGACCTCCTAAAAGAACTTGGAGATGCTCTTCGGTGTATGGCAGCTGCAGGAGCTTCAGACAAAGTCACCTCCCAGCTTGCTACCCTCAATTCCATAGTGAACTTGTCCATGCGTCTCATTTTATATGCAGATGATGGAATGATTAGGGCAGCAAGTACAGGAATTGCTCTCAGGAGACATTCCTGGATGCGCTTGTTTTCCTTTGTGGAGCCCTTTAAGTCATCCTTTGTCAACACCCCTTTTGATGGCTCATCCCTTTTCAGTTAAGGAATCTTTGACCAGGTGTGAGCAGGAGGAAAAGACTCTGTCTGCCGTCAGAGTCCGTTTTTCCACCACTGCTAAACTCTACCCCAAGGGTCAAAAGGGAGGTAAGATGTAGTTCCGAAAAGCCAAAGGAGCCTTTCTGGACACACGTGGTGAACCCCCCTCAAGGGGCAGAGGAGGGGGCAATAATGGAGGATGCCACCCTTGCAGCAGAGGGGGTCCGCAAAACCAGGGAGATAGACAATTCTTTGGGAAGCCCTACCAGCACTCCTGAAAGGAGGCCTGACTGTCCTACTCTGGAGGCAGTCGAGGGTCACTTATTTTTGTATCCAGATGCCTGGCTCAAAATAACAAATGACAACTGGGTACAAAGTATAGTTTCTAGAGGATATTTTATTCCTTTCGTCATTCCCCTCCATTGACAACAAAAATCCCGGACGTTCCACCCAGTTACAGGGAACAAGGAACAGTAGAGGTCCAAACATTGCTAAGAAAGAGTGATCCAACCAGTCCCAACAGACCAGACAGGATCTGAAACTTACTCAGGATTCTTTTTAGTTCCAAAAAAGACAGGGGACTGGAGACCTATTTTGGACCTCAGCAGACCAAATAGATTTGTCAAGAAAGAGACGTTCTGGATGGTCATGCTTCAGTCGATACTTCCTTTCTAAGGGAAGGACAATTGGATGTGCTCGATAGATCTACAGGATGCGTACTACCGTATAAAAATGGCCAAACCATCCAGGGATCATCTGCGCTTCCAGCTGGAAGCCAATCATTTCCAGTTTGGAGTCCTGCCCTTTGGTCTCACTACAGCCCCCAGAGTATTCACCAAATGTATGGCAGTGGTCACGGCTCACCTGACGCATTTGCGATTCCAGGTGTTTCCGTACTTAGATGATTGGCTCCTCACCACCACCACCACGCATCAGCTAATACAAGCCAGGGACACCACTCTTTCTCTCTCTCTCTCTCTCTCTGCAATCATCTGGGCATTACCATAAATTCAGAAAAATCTGCCTTGTCGCCATCGCAACATATCATTTTTATTGGAGCAGAATTGGACACCACCACCACCACTTTCAGAAGTGCTAAAGTTGTTATGCATGTTGGCAGCTGCAGTAATTGCGATACCGTTGGGTCGCATGCACATGTGGATTCTACTTTGGCTGCTATTCACTCAATGTTCTTATCAAGAGCTCCCAATGTCTCATCTCATAATTGTCACAAACACATGCAAAAAGGATCTTCGGTGGTGGTTGACCTCTCTTCATGTAATGATAGGTCATCCTTTTATCCTACCCTCACCAGCAGCACAGTGACCACGGACGCTTCCCTGATAGGGTGGGGCATTTTCAGGGAAGAACAGCCCAAAGCACATGGACCGAACAAGAGACACCTCTGCATATCAATGTCCTGGAGATGAGAGCGGTACTTTTGGCATTGCAGTACTTTCAGGACTCTCTCCCTCTGGGGACAATTGTGATTCAGACGGACAGCATGTCAGTGGTCTGGTACTTGAACAAACAAGGAGGAACCAGGTCCTACCCCGTTTGTCGCGAGGCTGTAAGAGTATGGCAGTGGGCTACATCCACCCAGCGCTTTCTGAAAGCAATGCACATCCCGGGGAAATCCAGTGTGATTGCAGACAAGCTGAGCAGGGCAATTTTGTTGCCTACCGAGTGGTCCCTCAAAAAGGAGACAGCAGAGAGAATATTCCACAGGTGGGGCCAGCCTTGCTGCGACCTTTTTGCTTCCCACATGAACACAAAATGCAGAAGCTACTTTGCCCTGATTCCCCCTCCGGGAAATGCCCCAAGGGATGCAGTCATACACGATTGGCCTCCGGGTCTCCTCTATGCATTCCCAGCAATTCCCTTGATACCCAAAGTATTACAGAAAGCCAAAGCACTGGGAAGGACCACCATTCTAATAGCCCCTCATTGGCCTCGTCAGATTTCGTTCCCCTTCCTTCGACTTCATCTGTTGGAAGAGTCTTGGATTCTGGATGCAGTTCCAGATCTACTGACGCATTCGTCAGGGACTCTTCATCCCTCTCTTCACTTCCTAAAATTGACAGCTTGGCTGCTCCAGTTCCCAACATAGCCAGGTTCCATAATCTTTCAAACGAAATGCAGCATATTGTAATATCTTCTCATAAGTCCTCTACTAGTAAGTTATACCGTAGCAAATGGAGATTTTCTTTATGGACTTTTCAAAATAACATTGATCCCTACCAAGCCCCTATTTCCTTCATATTAGAATTTTTGACTATGCTTTTCAATAAAGGAGCTGCGGCAGCTACAGTTCGGGTACAACTTGCCGCCATCTCTAATTTTCACCTTGGCTTTGAGGGATTGAACATCATGTCACACAAACTATCCAAAGCCTTTCTCAAAGGCACCTTCTATCTCAGACCACGTGAAATGCCCTTATACCCCATGGAACCTAAATGTTATGCTTTCACGCATTATTCTTCCACCTTTTGAGCCAGCTTCCTCATGTGATTTGAAATTTTTGTTTTGGAAGACTATCTTTTTATTAGCTATCATGTCTGCCCGTAGAGTATCAGAGCTACAAGCCTTGTCCATAAAGCCTCCTTATTTGATTTTCCATGCTGACAGTGTCTCTGTGAACAAATCTTTCATTTTTACCTAAAGTTTGTACTGAAGCTAACCTTAACCAGATCATAGATTTGCCAGTTTTTTTCCCCAAACACACCAACAGCTTAGAGTATATGCTGCACAAACCTGATGTTCATAGACAGCTCAGATTTTACCTAGATAAAACAAAAGAGTTCAGAAAATCAGAACAACTTTTTGTTTCCTTTTCAGATTTTAGGAAAGGTATGCCAGTGCCAGAAACAACACTATCTAGATGGTTATCTGATTGTATCACCTTCACGTATTCAGCTGCCAATTTACCTTTACAACACAAAATTAAGGCACATTCTACCAGAGCAGTGTCCACATCTTCTGCCTTTTCTGATAGGCTTCCTATAGACAACATTTGTGCAGCAGCCACTTGGTCAAGACCTCACTCATTACAAAGTTGATAAGACCTCCAGGGACAGGGCCTCCTTTGGTTCTACTGTCCTGAAAAACATACTCCCGTGAGCCACCCGAGAAAGATGGTGCTTGGGACGCTACCCATCTGTAAGAATGAACGACGAGATAGAACAACTTCGCATAAAGAAGTTAGGTACTCACCATAACGTTCCATGTGAGTTGTTCTTCTCGCCTTCATTCTTACTTCCCACCCTCCTACCCCCTCCAGGGTTTTTCAAGGACCAAGAGTCTACTTTATGCTGGTGCTGGTTGCTCAGTCTTTCCATGGGTTTTCTTCTAATGATAGAATGGCACATGGTATTATTAAACGCAGCAAACAATGTCTGAGGTAACTCAAGGTGCATCATGGGATAGGGGCTTGGCTTCGGGCTGTCTGAAGACCTCGAGCTTTGTAGTAGACCAACTCAGAGCAGAGGATCAGCTCCGAACCCATCTGTAAGAATGAAGGGGGGATGAACAACTCACATGGAACGTTATGGTGAGTACATAACTTCTTTGTTTCAAAGGTTGTTATTCCTCCTAGTGTATGCACAGTGCTCCCGGAGTGGATTTACTTAGTAACCAACAACCACACCATTCAAATTTGAAAACCAACTTAAAATAACAAAAAATCGGGAATTGAAGGGGCCACTCAGAAATTCGTGGCACCCCATTATTTTAGTCTCAGAACCGGTAAATACAGAGGAATTCGGTATGGTTGAGCGGTATGGTGAAGCTGTTGTATGATGCAGGTGCATCTCATGCAGCACTGGGATGCTTTTGCTTATTTTTTGCAAACCTTCTTAAAAAATGGCCTTGTTCTCCCAGCTTTATGACTAGTTTCCCTAAACATGACTACTACTTGGGAACTATGAGGGATGAAAAAAGGCATGGGGAATAAATGTAGCACTACTGCTAAAAAATAGCACCATCATGCTGGCAACATGGTGCATAAAGTGAAAGCCGTGACTATGATTCCAACAATCCAGGACTAATTAACAGCCCTTTTTTTGGAGTAATTGTCAGGAGAAGTTAGGTAACCATCAGTTGCATGCCCCACTTGGTGGAGGAAGAAAGCTTAGCTTGTTGACACCTGGTGAAAGCTGTGTGTACACATGCAGTCGCTGCATTAACATGCATGCACTAACATGTGATGAAGCATGCACACGGTGTACCTTTGGGATAGGAAGAAGACCCCCTGCTTTGCTGAACACAGACATCAAACTGCCAAGACATGGGGCTTGGGAATGCATTGTAAAAACTTTGATCTCCTGAATGTTGACCTTACCTCCGTCAGCATTTGCCTCTGAATGGAGAGAAAAATGGGCTGATTAGTATTAAATTTTAGTTGTGTGATAGAGGATATTTAAAAGTAAAGTACTGTAAATATGTGATTACTGTTTTTTTCTTTCTTTCAAAGATGGCTTTCATTACATAAAAATAGTAAATGTTCATTACTTGCAGATGTTTAATTATGTATCTTGGGTAGTGTTTTGAATTTTCTGCGTGCATTAGTTCTTAAGTTGGTAGTGTTGCCAATCAGTATTTTGCTCAGCTGGCTGACAGATGTTTTATTTCTGTGGGAAGCAGAGTACATGCTACACAGACACACATTCAAAGAATGCTGTCATAGCATATTCTTCCAAGATTAGTGTAACTGAAGGCAAGTTGACTTGTCTTCGATGCATGCAGAAATGCTAGCTTTGTCAACAAAAATGTTTAGTATTTATTGTTTGATGCATTGTAAGCACATGCCAAGTGCAGTACTTGAATAGCTGTGAAAAAAGTAATACTGGGGTGAAAATAAACATGATTCACAGTGTTTATAAATAAGAGTTGCACTGGCTAATAAAAGTGAATAGCACCATAAGGAGTAGTAGATTCTTGGAAAACTTAACTTATTCTTGAGGATTTCTTTAGATCTGGTGTTAAAAAACACCTGCAAGTAGGTTGATGCAAGGAGAGACTTAAAACCAGTCACTCTAACTTTTGTCAGTATTATTGTAAGATAAAATGTATTCTTTCCTTGCATAAAACATACTAAGGTTACCATGTGTTTTCTTCACTTTCTCCCTTAATATAATCAAAATATATAATATGGTTACCACTGGCAATAGGAATGGGTGTCACTTCAGAAATGTGTAGTGGGAGCCATTTAAGAAATGCGAATGTATAAATTCATTGTGTCAGCATTGTTATTGCATGCAATTAGTTTTCCACTCGGTAGCATGAAGCTGCAAGTTGCAACTGATATGAAGAAAGGGTTAGAGGAAAGGCTGACTTGATATTAATAGCAATAAGTCTGTGGTCATAAATTTCTATTTTTATAATCTAAACACGTACTGATCCCCCCCCCCTACCATTTACAGAAGCATACCCATTTCCTCACATGTTGCCTCTGTTAGCTTAAGAAATGTGCACTTCATTTTCAGCTATTTGCTTGCTGTAAATAAAAAGTATTTTACGTAGTATGTTTATCTTCATTATTCTACTGTGCAGGAACAGATATAGTGTTAGATACCTCTATTGGTTCTGGTCTCTGTGTCATATCGTTGCTGAGAAATGTTGAGAAAAATGTACTCCATCTGTTATACTGTTACTGAGTGTGGCTGGCTACAGCTTTGGTGACCACCTACTAGGACAAAAAGCGAGGGGTCATCCTATAGGAAGACTACAGGGTATTCAGGAAGTGCAAATGTGAAATGACGAATAAACAAGTCAATTGAGATTCCAGATGCACAGCAGGTCGGTAGAGTTGGAATTGTTGCTACTTAGAAGAACATTAGTTTTTCTCAGAAATAAATACAGTGGGAGAGAGCTGGAACTTGGAAGTGACAAAGTAATGCATAGTCCACAACAAAATAAATGTGTTCAGATTTGAGTGTCTTATTGTGTGTGTTCTTCCATAGAAGATTGAGGGTGAAGATGTGTTAGAAGCTCTTAAATATGTTATAGGTACAGATAAAACATAGTCTTCTTAACAAATGTGCTCAAAAACAAAGGGACAGGCTAGAATGATAAAGACTGGTTAGGAACAGTACCATTAAGTAGTTTACTAAGGAAATTGAAGGCTTATGAAATTATCTTCCAGAAGAAATGATGTGTTGAAACAGCATAGGAGTTCACTTGGATCCATGGGGTCTCACTGATTGCCTGCTCAACGAAACTGCATTGAAAGGTGGAACTTAACACTATAAGTACATTTTAACAAACTGACACCATGATGATTTTTTCAATAAATTATGCAGTTAATTTTGTATGAGAAAGTCCCCTGCGCCTCCTTTATCAGCAGGTGACCATTCCCATCCCTGTTACTTAATTATATAGCAGAAGAAGGAAAGACCCACTTGGAAAGAGTAATCTGTTGACCGACCTGCAGCTAAATCTTGATTTGAAGAAGTCTGTTGATGATAGTTCTCATCACTTGAATGAATAAAGGAATCTGGAAAAGGAAATAAGGCTGTTTGTGTTCTACGTCTGATAGTAGTGGTATACCAGAACAGCAAAAATGGAAAAATTTGTTCTTTGGGGTCAGAATATCAATCCTTTGGTTTATTTACTGCTTATTAGTGCCCATGTGAAGGCTGCACAACGTCAGGAGTGGTGAAAGTACTTGCTTTTCTAAGAAAAAAAAGAATTCCTTTGTCTTTGGCTGTACAAACGTGGAGGTGGAATAATTAAATAAAGACAGTATTCTTAATTTCTGCACATTTTTTTCATGGTATTCTGAGGGAGTTAACCTTTTGTAGCACTGTGTGTGTCTTGGTAGGTTAGCTTTGCTGAGTTTGTGTTTGAAATGTCCCTCAGTGGCATGCCATGCATCTTTTCAGTAGTGCCTGGGCTGCATACCTTGGGGATCACCTGATGGCATGTCACGGGCAGCAAGAAATTATTTAGCTATATCTATAAACAATTATTTTTACATTTTATGTGGGGGGTTGGGACACTAGATGTGGCGAAGAAGGCTGTTGTTTGCTTTGGATGAGGAAAAATTTAAGATGGTGTCAGAAACTTTGGCTTCTGATGCTTCACTAATACCTGCCACTGGTCATGCAGTTCCATTGTACAGTAGGGCAATGTCTTGTTCCCCTTTACAGTTCTTAGCAACAGATAATGTCCCACACATTATTGGAAGAAGAAATTAAACCAAGTAAGTAACAGGTTGAAAGAATTGCCACCATTATAGTTGAACAGTTTCACTTCCACATACAAAAAAGTGGAGATACCCTGGATACTGTAACTGATCTGTTTTCTTTTTAGACAGAGACCTGTGTTTCATGCTGTTGGTGGGATACTGCACAGTTTTCAAATTCTGTAGCAGAGGGAAAATAGAAATGCTTGGAAGTCTGAAAGGTGATAGCTTGTAACTGAATGCCCATTGTTCGACTGTCTTGCTGTGACTGTGGTTGCCTGGTATAGAGTTGTAGCAGTGGAATTTTGTTCATAGCTGGGTATTAGATTAGCTGCCTTTGTGGGCCATTTTAAGCCTAACCAGTTTCCCTTTTGAAGGTGAGAATCAAACTCCATACGTTGTTGTCTGTGAGGTAACCACCTTAGCTATTATGACAACTCCCAAAGAATTTGGACTGTAGTTACTTGTATAACCCAGAGTGCTAACCCTTCAGCTATACCCACCTCTATAAACAATCACTTACTAACAATGTGAAAACTATCGTATTGTTTTTTAAAAGTAGCACTGATTATGTAACAACCTGAAAAAATCATTCCTATCTTTAAAAGAAAAGAAGAATTTTACAAATTGTCATCACAGTGGTTGATAGATGTAATGACAGATTATAAACTCTCCACCTGTTTGGTGTTCCTTGCAAGTTGAAGCCTGGGTTGGGCATCCCATCTGTCCCACACCCTTCCTATTGCATAGGACGGGTATCTGCAGATTTCAATAGTAAATGGTAATTTTTTTTATCAATATTTGGGAATTGTGGGAACAATACATGCAGAGGAGGAACGAGGTTTAAAAGAAGGCAGGATATGAATGAGCTATGTAATATCTGGCTGACAATGACTGGATAGATTATAAATGATGTATAGTCTTTCGGCTTTTCCCGGTTAGGGGTCATCACAGCGGAACTCCGGTCCACTCATGATTGGCAGTGGATTTTTATGATGCCGAGTTGCCAGCCCGATGCCCAACCTTCAAAGAAGGCACACCCATTCACGCTTGCACCTACCTGCATGTCTTTAGCGTCACTCAACCACGGGGAGGACACGCAGACTCCACACACAAGGCACTCCAGCCGAGAATCGAACAGACGAACCTCTTGCTGTGAGGTGACAGCACTAACCGCTGCACCACCATGGCCGACATATAGATTATAAATGATGTATAATGTTTGCAAATAAAATTGTGTCAATGTGGTTTGTAATATATAATGTTTGCTGCTGGAATTGTCTCAGGATGGTTTGTTTTTATTTATAGAAATGTAAGATTGCCTGTTTCATTTGTGATAATTTAATAAAAAGGTTCTTGTTTAATTTGTCTGTCATTTTGTGCAGAGGGGTACTGCAATGCAGTGGTAATAAGCTGCTTCCTGTAGTCCAGGGTTAGAATCCATCAGCCCTGTCTGAATCTCAGAAAGTCACTTAACCAGACAGTGCTTCCAGGCTGAACCTTTATAGGAGTTGACAGGTGTTCACCTAACCACGGTCAGATACTGATTTTTCCATGTGCTATGGCTTGCACACTTCGAACTTATCCTGATCAGAATCATTGAGAAGGTAGTGCATTATCATATTCTCTCTTTTGGACCAGCTAGGAGAGCGGCTGTGTGTCTTCACAGGGTGATGCCGTCATTTGAAGTGCCAGAACAAAACGGTTAAAACCACTCCCTTTGCGGTGCGACATCACCTTAACCAAATCTTTTTTTTTTTTTTTAACTTGGCCATTACAACCGCTATGGATATTATTGTCAAGTTTGGTTTGACCAAAACTGCTTTGTCATATTTATTTTTTTCTTAAGGGAAACTAGTTACCTTTCCCGCTATGCTTCATTAAAATGGAAGTATATGATTAATAATTTATATTGATAATGCTTATTGGTAAAAGTAATTGTTTTTGCACCCTAACACCAGCATGCTTTTCTGTTTGTTTGTATTTTTTTTTGGAAGGGTAGAAATAAATTTTATTGTGGGTTTTTTTTTTTGTTGTTTTAAGTTTTAGGAAGTTACGATTTGTTTGAGGTGCTAGGGTGTGATATACCACGTTGGGTGGACAGGGATTACATTTTAGATTGTTGCAACCTTGACTTTCACTTGAATCCATTTTTTTTTTGGTTAGTCTAGGACCATTTGCGCTTTCCCGTGTCATGCTTGGGATAGCTGTGGAATGCTGCGGATGTCCATCTCAAGCTGATGTGTGTTAATGTTACTTTGGCCGTGCATTCATGATCGGCAAAAAAAAAGCCAGAATTCACCAATAACATGTCGTGGCTTGGTTGCATACTACTACGATTCATAGAGATGAATATAAATTACCCTAATTTGCATAGAGCATGTGTAAGTAGCCGTGAATTTTTGCCAATAAGCTGAACAGCACCATATTCATTTGCCAATAACAGAGATAGGTGGCAAATACATTTGCATACCACAGACTTACAACAGTAAGGAAGTATTTTTTTAAATACCATAATTTAAAAAGAAACATTTAAAAATGTATTTATTTATTTAAATTTGTTGACCGGGAGTGTCCAACTGGACGTAGGTCCATTTTCAGCGGAGGCCCGGGGAGAAAAGCTCCACAATAAAATAAACAGACAGCAGTTACATTGGATTACATAGCAATTAACAATTTAACATAGCAATTACTTACAACATATTTACAGATGAAGAACATAGTACATCAGTAGACAACTAGAATCTTTATCTGTGAAGTACATAACAGACATTAACAAATGTTACAATGAGAAGTTCCTGCTGTATAATAAGTACTAGGCTTATGAGCATCTCAGCTTGCTATAATCAATGTAGTTAAATTAAGGGTCATGTATAATGAGCTTACACGTATGATATGCATGTTATGATAGCATTGACGTATTGCTATTTTTGTATCATTTTGAAGTTAGATTTCATGAAAGCAGCAGTGGAAATGATTACTGATGACAGAAAGTGATCATAGCCAGTTGTAGATCCCCCTCCATGGGTCATGATGCACATGAAGCCTACTTGACCAAACTGGAGACAATCCAAATATTACTGAACACTCTAGTTATGGAGCATTTCAATTATCCCACCATCAACTGAGAAACCTACGCTAGCTCTAACTCAGTAGCACAAAGGTTCCTTGACACTCTTAACTCAAATGCCCTGTAACAAATTACTCATACCCCGTCAAGAGGAACAAACATACGAGATCTGGCACTAACACCAGAGCTCACAAAAGGAGAAATCAGACTAAATAACTTCACCAAAGCAAACTATACCCTCCTAGGTGAAGGTATAAATGCATTCCAAGCCCCACCCCCAGCTGGAAGTGGTCATTACACCAAAGCTTACACTAAAGGCCTGCACAGTCACTTGCATATGTGTATATACTTGGCTGTATCAGACAATGATAGAGCCCAAAGTAAAAACTAGTCACCATCGAGGACATCCAGCAAATACAAACTTTACAATAAATGCAAAAATTTGCTGTCAAAGAAAAAGGCGAGGCCCCGACAGTGGAAAAACGCCCTACTCAGACTCAACAGGCAAGTAAGACAACTTGTCAAATCCTCTAGGGTCTCCTTTTGAGAAAACTTAGCAAGCATAGCCATGGATAGCCATAAGGCTTTTTACAGCTACGTATGTAGTCTAAAAGGTAGGACCCAAGCATGTGTAGAACTAGTGACTAACGTTATCACACATACACTGACTCGACAGAGATACCAAACCTGCTGGCGGATAGGTCTGGTGAAAATTTCACTCCCTTATCCCCTCCAGACTGCCCCCCACCATACATATCTGAAGAGCAGGTCATCAAAGCCTTGTCCAAGGCAAAACACACAGCCTCTATGGGACCATTCAACATCCCAGGCTGTCTTCTAAACAGGCTAAAACATGTACTAGCATCACCATTAAGTACCCTTTTCAATCAAAGCCTAATCACGGGCTTTGTTCCTGTGGAATGGAGACCAGCAACAGTTATTTCCTCTCCACAAAGGAGGCCGAGCAACAGAACTGGGGAATTACAGACCCATAAGCCTGACCAGCTTCATCTGTAAGGTTGTGAAACATATCAATGTTATGTAGTCCTATCTCGCCTACATTCTTGCTGAATGGGTTCGGAGCCGATATTCGGCTCTGACTCTGCTGATACTAAACCCCTGTCTCATGGTGCCTCATGGCAATTCCCCAGATCTCATTTGCCATGAAAACTTCAAGGTTGTCTCCTTACTGGCTCATTGGCTAAGTAGATTTATTTACTAAATCTTGTCTTTTCACCACCTTTTTCTTCATGTTTTATTCCTTGTAGTTAATAGCTTTCTTGTTTGATTGTACGGAGTGTTTGACCCCTATTTCCCCCCTTAGGATTGTATGGCCCGTTTCAGTTAGAGGGCCGTAGTTGCCCGTTTAAGTTTGAGGATCTTTCCTCCTTGCGTGTTACTTCATAAAAAAAATAAATAAATAGAATCTTTCCTTTTTCTATCTTTACTGTTTGTTGGTATTTTTACCTCAGTAGACAGCATTGTTAGTGTTGGTGTCTCTTTTTCTAGGTAGCTTTTTTAGTTTGTTCTTGTTAGCTTGTCTAAGGAAAAGGACAGAGAACACAAGAACCATCGCCCTTCGCGGTTTAAAAAATGTGATAAATGTTCACAGAAGATGTCTTTGACATTCACACTAGCTGTGTGTACTGCTTAGGCGAAGCCCTATTACAGAAACACTATACCTTTTACCATGCCTTAAGTACCAGGATTTTGAACGAGAGGAAACGCAAATTGATAGATAGGGGTCTTATGACTAGTTCCTTCCAGGAACAGCTGGAACTTGGTCAGACAGCTCCTAATGCTACCAAACGAAAATCTTCGGCTGCAGCCTCGGAACCGTCGAAAAAGTGCAAAGTGACAGAGCCAAGGAGTTCTGGCTCCGATTCTGCTGCTTCTGTCTCAGTGCCATCAGTCTCTTCGGTGCTGAGGCAATTTTTGGTACTAAGACAGTTCCCTGAGATTGACCCTGTCTCATCTACCTTGAGATCTCCTATTTTGGAGAGGATGAGATCTCCTTCTGTCTCCACCCGATCCTGCAGGACACTCTCAGATGAGGACATCGATCGGGTGGTGAAGAGGTTTCTTTCTGACCCGGCTCTGGCAAGAAAATTGGCCCCTCCGGACCCAAAGGCTTCAGAGCCGACCCTTTTGCAATCCACTGCTCCTCCTCCAACTGCTTCACTCTCAGAGCCAATCACTTCAGGTTCCTCAGTGTTGGATCCTTCAGTTCCGAGGATTCTTCCTGCTTCCTCAGAACCGATAACTCTATTCTCAGTGGCTCAGTCAGGAACGAAGGGATCTGGGAGCCAACGCTCTTGAATGGACTCCGAGGGGGATAGTCACCCTAGGTTTTCTTCCCAACTGACCCTCCCTCTTGGCACTTCGGCTCAACTCAGCTTAGTTCCCACATCTGCTTCCGAGCCATTTCCCCTTGCTCAGAGACGACCATCCATCTCCTCGGAGCAGATGTCTTCTTCGGAGCAGGGAGGAAAGGCCTTCGAAGCAATAGAGAAGGCTTTATCCTCTGCAAAAGCCATACCTTTGGAACCGATGTCTCACCAGCAGTCAGTAGCAACCTCTTCTCCCCTGCCATCCCCACAGCGTAGGGAACCAGAGACACAAGCAGCTCCATTGGAGGTGCCCCCTTCTTCTGAGACCTCCCCAGATTATCCCACTGGGGAGCTCCCTTGGAAGAGACTTTGTAAGAAGAAGCATGTTGACTCACCTGAGTCTGTCACGTCTGACACTGATTTGGAGGAATCAGAAAGGATACCTAGATCCCACTCTGAAGATGTCTCCTTTTCTGACATCCTGGAAATCCTTAGACAGAGGGGTGATTGGAAGACCTCTAACCCTACTGAGGGTGAATCAGTGTATCTTGAGTCCTTTGGTTCCCGACCTTCCACCTCCTGGGTGACACCGCCTTATGACCAGCTTTTGGGGGTCATATCGCAGATAGCCTGGACCTCCCCAGACACACAGTGAAGCCTGTCCTGAGGAGGTCAAACAAACTTATGACTGCACCAGAAGATAAGTCCTTTCTTTCCAAAGGGGTTCCTGTTGATGCTATGGTGGTAGCAGCGGCCACCAAGAAGGAGACGTCCAAGACATCTTCCAGTATCCATCCTCCTAACAAGGACTCCAGGACGATGGATGTGTATGGAAAGCATACCTTCTCTACAGCGGCATTTACCTTAAGATCGCTGAATTACCTTACCCATTTCACTCTACTTCAGAGGGATCTCATGAAGGAGTTGGGAGATACCCTTCAGGGTTCAATAGCTCTGGGATCCACGGATAAGGTTTCTGCACAGCTCTCCATCCTTACATCAATAGCTAACTCCTCCATGAGGCTGATTTCCTATGCAGTGGATGGAGCAAGTAGGGCAGCTGCAGCAGGAATCTCTCTTAGGAGACATTCTTAGATGCGTCTTTGTAACTTCACGGAATCCTTTAAGTCTTCCTTCACCAATGTCCCCTTTGATGGTTCATCTCTTTTTGGACGTCAGGTGGAAGAGACCTTGACCATGTGTGAGCAGGAAGGGAAAACCTTGTCTTGTCATACAGGAGGGAAAATATGGTTCTGTAAATCCCAAAAAGGTTTCCCTCGAGCACAAGGTCAACCCTTCCCTAGGTCCAGAGGGGGAGGATGTAATGGAAGACGCTGTCCTCATGGCAGAGGAGGTCTGCAACACCAAGGAGATAGAGAAACCTTCTCTGATCGTCCCTTCCATTGCCCCTGAGGGGTTGCCCGACTGTCCATCTCTGGAGGCAGTCGGGGGTCATCTGTCACTGTACCCAAGCATCTGGCTAAACATTTCACAAGATTGTTGGGTACAAACCATAATATCCAGAGGTTACCTGATTCCCTTTGTTTCTGATCCCCCGGTAAACCAGTCTCTTCCAGACGTGCCACCCATTCAACTAGACTATGCAACATCAGAGTCATCTCGTTGCTGCAAAAGAGTCATCCAAGAAGTCCCCACAGAGCAAATAGGATCCGGAACCTATGATTCATTTTAGTTCCAAAAAAGACAGGGGACTAGAGATCAGTTCTAGATCTCAGCAAACTCAACAAGTCTGTAAAGAAATCGAAGTTCCGAATGACCACTCTGCAGTCGATATTTCCCTTTATCGGGAAACACAATTGGATGTGCTCAGTAGATCTTCAGGATGTGTACTACCACATCAAAATGGACAGGCGCTCCAGAAGACACTTACGCTTTTGCCTGAAAGCCAATCATTTTCAGTTTCGAACACTGCCCTTTGGCCTCACTACAACCCCCCAGAGTGTTCACCAAATGCACGGCAGTGGTAATGGCTCACCTGAGACGTCAAGGATTCCAGGTGTTTCCATACCTAGATGACTGGCTCCTCACTGCTACCACCAAGCATCAACTGATCAGTACCAGGGACGAGACTCTATCCTTGTGAGCAAATTTAGGCATCACAGTAAACCTAAAAAAATCAGCCTTATTACCATCGCAGCACATTGTATTCTTAGGCTCAGAAATAGACTCAACCACCATGTCAGCAAGACTAACACCAGAAAGAGTAGAATCATTGCCCAACCAAGTCAGATCTTTGCTAAACAGCCACAAAGTTCAGGCCAGGGTAGTCTTTCAAGTCCTAGGGACTATGGCTTCCTCCATTCTATTAGTTCCTCTAGCCTGTCTGCACATGAGAGTACTTCAGTGGCTACTATTTGCCCAATGGTCAGTGCAGGATCTTCCCCTGTCTCATCAGATTCTCATCACAAACACCTGCAAGAAGGATCTAACATGGTGGTTGCATACGGAACAACTTCTCTTAGGTCGTCCATTTGTTCCTCCTCAAGAAAATGCAGTTCCTCCCAGATAGGGTGGAGGGGGGTATTATCTGGGAATGACTGTCCAAGGTACTTGGCAGAACCACGTGCACATCAATGTTCTGGAGATGAGAGCGATGCTATATGCATTGCAAGCACTTCACAGTTCTCTTCCCACCGGGGCAATTGCGATTCAATCAGACAACATGTCTTGTCGTGTGGTACATAAACAAGCAAGGGGGAACCAAATCTTTTCCGCTTTGCCAAGAAGCCTTAAAAGTTTGGAAATGGGCGATGGACACTCAGTGCTTTCTGGTAGCAATGCACATCCCGGGGAAGTCCAGTGTGATAGCAGATAAGCTCAGTCGAGTAGTCCTCATGCCTCTTGAGTGGTCCCTGAATGCAGAAGTTGTGAAAGAGATCTGTCACAGATGGGGCCAGCCTTGCTGCGACCTATTCACCACACACCTGAACACCAAGTGCAGCGGCTACTTTGCCCCAATTCCCCATCCGGGGATGTCACCCAGGGATGCTCTAGTCCACAATTGGCCCCCGGGACTCCTTTATGCCTTCCCACCTTTTCCTCTCATTCCAAAGGTAATACAGAAACAGTTGAGGAATACCCTGATCCTCATTGCTTCTTACTGGCCTTGTCAAGTCTGGTTTCCCTTCCTGTGGCCCTACCTCTTGGAGGAACCATGGATTCTGGAACCATCTCCAGACCTCCTGATTCATCCTACCATCCACACCCTAAAATTGGCAGCATGGCTGCTCCAGTTCCACGAATAGCCAGGTGCGTTTCCCTCTCACCTTCAGTCAAACACATTCTGATTTCTTCCCACAAGCCTTCCACTAGGAAGTTATACTCCACCAAATGGAAAAGGTTCTCTATTTGTCTGTAAACCAAGGCTTAGATCCCTATACAGCTCCTATAGATTCTATTTTGTCCTTCCTTGCGTCCATTTTTCATAAAGGAGCTGCAGCCGCTACAGTTAGAGTTCAGTTAGCTGCCATCTCTAATTACCATTTTGGCTTCATGGGAAATCCCATAGTGTCCCACTCTTTGTGCAAAGCCTTTTTGAAGGGAGTTCTTCTCAGGCCTCCATTCAAATAGCCACTACAACCTTGGGACCTAAATTTAGTTCTCACATCCTTAATTTCTTCACCCTTTGAGCCCTCTTCTTCATCGGATCTGAAATTATTATCTTGGAAAATAGTATTCTTAGTAGCCATAACCTCTGCTAGGAGAGTGTCAGAATTGCAAGCTCTTACTGTTAGACCTCCTTACATTGTTTTCCACAAGAATAGAGTCTCACTTAGGATTAACCCTCCCTTTCTTCCCGAAGTATGTTCAAAGCATAATCTTAACATTACTGTTGAGCTACCAGTGCTTTTTTCCAAATCATTCTAATAAATCTGAATACAGCCTACACCAATTAGATGTCCATAGAATTCTCAGGTTTTACCTACACAGGACTAAAGAATTTAGAAAAGCAGATCAATTATTTGTTTCCTTTTCAGACAAAAATAAAGGCTTGCCTGTTTCTAAGGTTACCCTTTCAAAATGGCGTTCAGATCGCATTTCCTGTGCTTATCAGACTGCTGGCAAACAGTTACCCAACAAAGTTAAAGGCCTCTCTGCAAGGGCAGTATCAACTTCATGTGCCTTTAGAGTTAGGCTCCCAATTGATGCTATTTGTGCAGCAGCTACTTGCGCAAGACCACATACCTTTGTCACTCATTACAAATTGGATTTGGCCTCCCGGCACAGGTCATACTTTGGGTCCACTGTGCTGAAAAGTCTCTTTGCTTGAGCCACCTGGGATAAAGGTGCTAGGGACATTGTCCCATCCAGCAAAAATTACGGTGAGATAGACTACATAACATAAAGAAGTTATGTACTTACCATAACGTTCCATGTTTGTAGTCCATCTCGTCTACATTCTTGCATCCCTCCCTCCTGCCTCCTTCCTGTTCCTGGAGGATTTGGTGGATTATACTTATGCTGTCTGACCTGGTTGTAGTTGTTGTCCACCTGGCATAGATAATGTTACATAATGTTTTGTCTGTATGTACACAGTTATTGATAGTTTCATAACTATTAGGTACTTATTGCTTTCTTGCAAACAAGATTTGGAGAATTGCTGTGAGGCACCATGGGATAGGGGTTAGCCTCGAGCCAGTAAAAGCTCTCGAGCTTTAGTATCGGCTCCGAACCCATCCAGCAAGAATGTAGGCAAGATGGACTACAAACATGGAATGTTATGGTAAGTACATAACTTCTTTTTATGGACCTCATAAATAAATACATAGGCGATTTCCAAACCCTGGATCCAACCCAATTTGGCTTTGTCAAAGGCAGATCTTGCTTGTTAAATCTGGTGGATTTTTTCAAAAATGTGACCATGGCCATTGACAAGGGCAAATATGTCCACACAGCATTCCTCAACTTGGCAAAGGCTTTCAACACAATCCCACACTGAGGCATTACTGATAAACTTATCAAACTAAATGTAACCCCCTTTGTTTTAATATGGGTTGCCAACTATCTCACAAACCGGACACACGCTGTCAATGTGGGAGATTCCACATAAACCAGCAGACCTGTCACCAACGGGGTGTCACAGGGGTCAGTGTTGGGCTCCCTACTGTTTGCTATGTACTTCTCGGATGTTCAGGTCAAAACTAAGGAGTTGTGACTGACCACGTTTGCAAACGATTGCAAACTAGGTGCAATTATTGAATCCCCAAATGTTGTCGGTATACTCCAGTCCAGAAGGGTCTTACACAGACCAGCGACTCGTGTCTTAGTCACTGTCTCAAACTGAATGCAAAGAAATGCATCATCATTCCGTTTGGCACAGTGTCTCTTCATACTGTCAAATCAACAACAATGCCCTAACTACCAACAAAGTGGTAAGGGATCTGGAATCACAAGTTGACTGCAACCTTATCTTCAACCACCATGTGTCTACTGTAGTAAGGAAGGCTTTCTACGTAGCATAATTGATTAGTAACGGCATTGCCTCAAGAGCAAATGAGGTTATAACCTCTCTATGCTCGGCACTAATCCTGTAAATAATTGAGTGTAACACCTCATTCAGCATGTACCGTGCAAAGCATATACAGCAACTGGAGAGACCTCAGAGGTTTCTAAAAAAGAAGATTATGAGACTCCAGCATGTGCCTTACACAGACTGACTGAAGTCCCTCTTTATCATATAAACTTCTTAGGGGAGACTTGCTGCATATCCATAAATCAAACTGGACTAGAGCTACCCATTCTAGAGACCTAAATATGTCTTGCAACTTAGCTAGGACATGCTGGAGGGAAAGATTTGTCTTCTAGTGACTGCCGCATCTGTAGAATAGGCTACCAGTTTATATAAAATAGAGCACCTCTATGACACTGTTCAAGAGGAACCTTGACGAGTGGATGGGGCACCGTAACTTCTTATCGGGGATAGCACCCGCAACTCTCCTGGACATGGGCAGTCATTACTAAATTCAGTCTTTGGTATTGACTAGCATTTCTGTGGTATTACAGTGGGATGGAACAGCTAGGCTTAAAATGGCATCCGGGTTGATAGCCTAGTAATCCGCTATGATTACTGTGGTATAATTTGCTGATTGTGCATACATGGGTACAAATGCAGTAATTTATTACTGAAGATCTGCAGTGGTAAGGATATCAACAGGTGTATGTGATGAATTGGAAATTTCTGAGGTGACAGTCGTGAATAAAAATTGGCTGCATTATGAGGACATGACAATGGTAGATGGTAGGGCATGGATTTTTTTTTATGATGAAAAGTGATTGCATTCATCGCCTGAATGAACTGTAAGTTATGTATTGCAATTTTGCTTGGCTATATTGACATTTCTCTACATAACTGCATGATTTGTATTAAGTAACATTTTTATTAATGTGGCTAGCAGGAAGACTTGGCCAGTGTTTTGTAGTTTAAAAGCGGGTCTATATTAGATAAACAAAAGTTTATCTAAACCAACGCTGCAATGATCGAAAATACAGGACCTTGAACTCGCTATTGTGGGGGGCTGTGCCCCCCCCCCCAGCTAAATATATATTCCAACTCTGAGATCACACTACAGTGAGGAAAGGGCAAATATTCCAATCTTCATTGTACCACAATCTCACAAAAAACATTTCAAGGTCCTGGATTTTCGATTATTGCAGCGTTCGTTTAGATTAACTTTCGTTTATCTAATACAGACCTTTTAAAAGCTGATTACATCAAAAAGGTATTGTCACACCTTTGACTGTGCCCTTTTTTATTTTATTTTTTTTTGCACAGGTAGTACTGATGGAAAATATAGGATCAAAGCAGTGACAGGATTACTTCAGCCATGAAGAAAATGGGAAACTTTTTTTTATTAAAGGGGGCCTAGACAAGCTGAGAGGAACAAGGCCTAGATACAAGTAGTTGTTGAAATTAATGCAGTGGGTGGCAGAAATCGAATACTGGCACGGTATAATAAAAGGGCAAATGACATGGTAATACGTACTAGAAGCAAGCCGAGGCAGAATGCAGTTTCCCATACAACTACTGGGGGCGGGGGCTCCAAATGTTATTTCATTAACACCAGCTTATGAATATCTCCTATCCATCTGTTGGGATTACTGTGACACAGAAGATTATATAACATGAGTAATTAGAGGTGATGTGGTCACTGCTCCATCTTACCGATGTCTGCAGCAGCAGCAACACTGATCTGCCCATGAGGGTTATTTTAATATCAGTAACACACATTTATATATAGAGAATTGAATGCTGATAAGAAATGATGTAATTAAATACATCACAGTTTATTATTATTAGGCAAACCTTGTACATTAGTACAGAATGGAAATGAAGGTAATGTGCATGGTTAAGGTTCCCACTCATCCCCTTGTAAGTGTACATTACTGCATGCTATTCCATTATTAATGGTTTCAAAACATTTGTTTGTTTATTTTTTTACAGATTCAGTATCAGAAACAAGCAGTTAAGTTATACCAATAAATTTTGATTAGATCAGCAGCAGATTGGCTGTTGCTGCTGCTGATGTAACAGTTATATTTATGAGGCAGCATGAGGAAAGTGGCAAACAATCCCTAAGTTAAATGGCAGGATCTCTTACCCCACAATGTTAGTAACTCTTCCGAAAGTGACATCGCAAAGTGAAGCCTAAAGCTGACATGCCACTCATGCTTGTACTGGAGGAACACCCCTGCACCTCTACACCAGTATTTCCAAATGTAGAGTAACACTCCTGCACCTCTGCACCAGTATCTCTAAACTCAGAGGAACACCCCTGCACCAGTATCTCCAAAGTCAGAGGAATACTTCTGCACTTCTGCACCAGTATCTTCAAACCCAGAAGAGCACCCCTGCATCAGTGTCTGCAAACCCAGAAGAACACTTTGAGGATGATAGTAGGCATTCAGAGGTAAGAGTGTCTACAGTGACACCCTTACAAAGGGAGCCAGGTGCAAGAATTTCTTACAGCTACCACAGAAAACATGCAAAGCATTGACTTCCCAAACAGAAATGAGCCAAGACATTGTTAGGGTTCAGTGTACTACCACAGAGAGTCAGCTGGAAATGGTCAGAGTCCTTCAGGGTATGGGTAATGATTTCTTGCACTACTTCAAAATGGCAGAGAGTACTGATAATTTCATGATCAATTTGCTGCATAGTATGGTGGCACATGAAGCATCAGTGGCAGCACCATTCATACACTAGTTAGGACATACCAGAGTCAAACTAGAGTCAATCTTGCAAGGGATAGAGGAGTTGGTACTGTCCAGACATGGAGGAAGATCACATGAGAATACCATTGGTTCTCAGGACAGTAATATCAGTAGTTATAGGTTCATAGGTAGGTACTAGGCTATCGGCCCTGGGGCCTATACAAGCCCAGCCAAAAAGGTACCCTAACTTTTGCCACCCAAGAAAATTATTTTCCTGTGCCACTGTTGAGCAGAGCCACAGAGGTGATCCCGGGGGTGAATTTCCTATTTCCCATCCAATCATCAAGATTTTTCTTGAAGAGTGCTAATGAGCTTTATTTTATATTGCTAGGTAGTTTATTCCAGAGTATGGGAAGTCTCTGGGACAGGAATCTATCCCTCTGGCATGTTCTGTTTATTGTGGTGACAAGGTTTAGGTCCCTAGAGCATGTAGCTCGGAGAGATTGGGATTTCTTTAAGTGGAGCATGTCCAACAGCTCTGGGTTTGACATAGCTTTGTATGTTAGGCAGATATCACCTCTGAGTAGGCGATATGTGACTGAGTAAAGCTGGAGTTGTTTTAGACGGTCTGCATAGGTCATCTGTTTGAAGCCGGTAATCCTCTTTGTGAGGTATTTCTGTGGCCTTTCCAGTTGTTATAGATGTCTTGTGAGGTACATACCAAAAGGGGCGTTGTACTCTATAATGGGTTTAATGAGTGATGAGTAGAGGGGAACAGTGACCTCTTTTTTTCTGGATGAGAAACCTTTTGTGATGAGGTGTGCCACGTAGAAAGATTTCCTGACTACTGTGGTGATGTGATTATCAAAGGAGAGACTACTGTCCACCTGTGTCCCAAGGTCTCTTATCACACTTTCGGTGTTAAGTATACTACCATCTGTGTTGTAGTTCATGGGTACAGAGTTTTTACCAAAAGGGATGACAATACACTTTTTGGCACTGAGCTTGAGACCATGGCTTTGACACCAGGCATCTGTCTCAGTGAGGCCGTTTTGTAGGATGTCCACATCGTTAGGAGTTTTGATTATGGCTCCTAGTTTGCAGTCATCTGCGCACTTCATTAGCCAAAGACCTTCTGTGTTAGCCTGTACTTCAGAGAAGTAGATACCAAACAGGAGAGGACCCAGGACTGAACCCTGTGGTACTCCACTTGTCACTGGTCTGAAGACGGATTTGGAGTCTGCTACTTTCACAATGTGGGTTCTGTCAGTGAGCCAGTTGGCAACCCATCTTGTGACATAATGATTTATACCTAGTTTAGTAAGTTTATCTATAATTCCAGAGTGGGGGATGTTGTCGAAAGCCTTGGCAAGATCTAGATAGGCTGTGTGAACCACCTTACCCTTGTCTACGGCTTTGGTGACTGCTTCAAAGAAGTCAATCAGGTTTAAGAGACATGATCTGTCTTTAACAAACCCAAACTGGGTGGGGTCCAGAGTTTGGAGATTACCAATGTCTTTGTTTATAAGTTCCACGATGATACATTCCATGGCCTTGCAGACCAGGCTCGTCAGGCTAATGGGGCGGTAGCTCCCCAGGATCCGTGGTGGCTCCCTCCTTGTGGAGTGGGATAACCGTTGCTGTGCGCCATTCAGCAGGCACAAAACCTGAGGTAAGGCTATGATTGAACATGGTACTTAGGTGGGGTGCCAGTTCATTCTGTAGTTCGTGTAGAACACAGCCTGGGATGTTGTCTGGTCCCATGGATGCTGTGTTCTTGACTTTGGAGAGTGTGGTTTTTACCTGTGCAGCCATGATTACAGGAACTTTGCATTCTTCCGGTATAGAGATGGGCTCTTTAGTGGGTGGGAGGGGGATAAAGTTAGCACTGAACCTGTCTGCCAGGATGTTGGCAATATCAGTTGGGTCTGTATATTTAGTGTTATTGTGCTGTTACTCAGAGCAGAGCTGAGTGTTGCCATTGAGATTCTTGACATAGCTATAGAATGCTTTCTGGTTGTCTTTAGAATCAGTGGCAATTTTGTTTTCGTAACTAGCTTTGGAGGATTTTATCAGGGATCGCAGCTTCTTACTGAGGCTGACCAGGGAGGTCCTCCCCTCATGGGATTTTACTCTCTTTTGCAACAGTTTCTTCCTTCTGTTGTACAGTTTGTTTATGGCAGGGGACCACCATATTGGCTTCCTTTTTTTTGGAGGATAGCGTCTTGGTTCTGTTTGGGATAGCACAATCCATGCACTCATGTAAGTACTTATAAAGTGCAATTGTGTAGGATTCAGTAGTCATAACTGTATTGTCCATCTGCATGGGTGTCATGAAGTTCACCACTTCTGTCTTAAGAAGCATGAAGTTGGCTTTGGAGAAATTTTTTACCATGGTTTCCTTAATGGGGAGTGGGGGCAGGATGTGGATATCCAGGGTAATTAGATTATGGTCAGATCGGACCAATGAGGCGTTGACTTCAGGTGTGGAACACTGGTCACTCATGTTGGTAATGACTAGATCTAGGATATTGTTGCCCCAGGTGGGGGTGTGGATAAGTTGATCCAGGGCATTGGAGTTTATGAATTCCAGAAAGCGTTGAGCAAAGGAGTTGGTACATGAGTAGTTTTCCCAGTTAATGATGGGGTAGTTGAAATTGTCCATTATTAGGGTGTTTGGTTGAACCCTAATATTTTCCAGTACATCAAGAAAAGAGGAGTGGGAATCCTGGGGCATGGTGGGTGATCTGTAGCAAGCTACAATTTGGATTGCAGTTTTGCCCAGAGTTAGTTACACTTGGATAACCTCGGCTGCATTATGCTGAGCAACTAGCCTGAAGGTGTGGATATCCTTAATGAATATGGACACACCTCCGCCTTTCGTGTTCCGGTCCAGGTTACATGGCCGAAAAGTGTGGTATGAGTTATAGCCTGGTAGTGCAGGGGTGCTCTCTGGAGCCTTGAACCAGTTCTCAGTCACTGCACAGATACTGATGTTCTCCATTTTAAGGAGTGCCTTAAATGAGTGCATTTTGAGATTTAGACTTCTAGCATTGAGTAGCATCACCCTCAGTTTTTGCTTGCCTGTTCCTGTTACGGTGGTGAATTTGTCATTTGAACCTTGCCTAAAAAAAGGCAGTATAGGGGCGGCAAGAACCTTAGCCAGTATCCAGAATCTTAGGGGTGACAGGTGCAGGCCATCTATGGCAAAGCATCGTGGTCTGTCAACCATGTCATCCCAATACACAGGCTCCGATCTAACTTGAAACACTCACTGCAGTTTATTGTAAAGTGCTTTTCGTCAACACTAATGGAAAACTTCTTCAGACAACAAGGTACAACAAAGCACTCCTTTTAAAACTAAAAGGGCGGCAACATTAACAATCAACTCATTTCCCTAATTACTCAAAGAATCAATTAGAAAACATAAAAATCCTGTTGCAGACTTGACACTCAACAAAAATTCTGAATAGAAAGTGTTAAACCAAAATTATACTTTTCTTACTAAAGCAGCAATCTTATTAAAGCAGCAGTCTTATTAAAAATACTCATATATACTACTCTATGTAACAATAATGAATAAATAAATAAGTAAATAAGTAAACACTTTAAAATGGACATTGTGTTCCTGTGCAAAACAAGGCAAAAATTACCTAACAACTGTAACTGCCTAAAAGACTGTGTGTGTGTCAAAGAAAAGGTGAAGAGAAAGTGTCTTCCTAAAACATCTTGACGAAAAAAATGTGTATGTGTATGTTAAATGTACAAGAAACTGTTAGTAAGTATAATACATTACGATACACATTTCAACTAATGTAGATGACTGATAAAATAAACAGTATTGTTAAGAACAATTAAAAAAAAAGTGTTGTTAAAAATGATTTTCTTATAAAAAACAAGTCACCTAAGTAAACTTCTTAACTTAAGGATGCATGCTGAAGAGGTGACTTCATTTAAGCCAGGTAGACTATACGAATTTAACCTAAGTTGCCAAACCAATTCATGTTTCTCCAATATCAATTGGTAAGGTCCACCCTTTCCATATAAAGCTACCTGGTCTATAACTTTGAATAAAAATGAATGAGAGGGGTGCTCACTACAGTGTCTAGCCAGAGCGTTAGTGGTGCTTTTTTTCTTAATGTGGTAAACATGTTCGTAAATCCTATCCTTTAGCTTCCTATCCATTTTTTCTATGTAAAATGCTGAACACATCTGACAGGAAGCTAAGTACACCACAGATTTGGAGTTACAGTTGTACCTACCTCTGGCTTTATATTCATGCTGGTTTACTGTGAAACTAATTAATTAATTGTCAAATTGTCAAATTAATTTCATGTAATGTGCAAAACAAGTGGATTTTAACAGATTTTAATAGGCGTTATGACGTCTTAGCACATTTATGTTATACATTCATTAATGCAATGTTTTTCTTAAATGTGACATTTATTTAAATGTGACTTTGTTGTGGCGCCTTTAAGAAATGATACATCTCTTGGCGCCAAAAAGGTTTTTTAAACGCAAAGAACGCTTTCATTAGCAGTTCTGAGGAAGACCAGTATCATTTGGTTGAAAGCGCTAAACTGCTGTTCACGTTTTGTCTGTTTTTGTGTGCTATGACAGTTTAAAGTGTTGTTCGCAACACTTTTTTATTTTTTTATTCACCTTTGTTGCTGTACGTATTTTGGCATTTATGTGGATTAAATCTGTGTGATTTTTACAATCTACGTGGTGTCTATCTGCATTGAGTCGCTTATTGGCGGCACCGGAGTATTTTGGGTGATTCGTTCCACTTTGTTGTTGCTTCAGATAAACCCTGTAGCAATGTACCTACAATAGTTACACGCTTTACATTTATAAGTTCCTTCGGTCCTAAGAGGCTTCGGCCTATTGTTTTCTATAATGTTTTTCAGGTTTCTACCCTTCTTAAAAATAATGACCGGGTAGTCACCTAATTTCTCTATTGTGTCACTCTCAAAGGTCAATAAAAAACAATTCCTTTTGAAAATGTTCTTAATTAAATTTGTCACCAAACAAAAGGGTGTAATGAAACTCCTCTTAAAACTCACTATTTCCTTAACCGTGGAACATTTCTCTGGTGGAGTAACGCTAGTCTTAGGGCCAAACCATCTGACCTTTCTCTCACGTTCAAATCTGTTATCTCAGTAATACGTTCCCTCTTAGTGAGAATTGGACTGAAAGAACCTGCCAACCTTTTGAAGCGGACTTCACTTACTACCTTATCAATATTCTTCCATGGGTAACCTCGACTCATGAACATATGTTTCAACAAGGTACATTCATCTTCAAAGGAAGTATCCTCAGTTGTCATCCTGGCAGCACTTACCAGCTGTCCTTTAATGACAGACCTTTTCTGATGGATCGGGTGACAACTGGAATAGTGCAACAATGTGTTCGAGTATGTAGGCTTTCTGTATATTTTAGCCAAGTACCCTTCACCTACAGGATCCCTCTTTAATTCTACATCTAAATAGTTAATGATGTTCTCTCCGTAGGTGAAGGTGAATTTCAAAAAAGGTTTACTATTCAAACTTTCCACAAATAGTCGTGCGCCATCCGCACTCCCCTCAGACATGATAAAAATATCATCCAGAAACCTGTTGTAAAGTTTTACCTTCTCGTAAATGTTCTTCTTGAAAATAAACTCACTTTCCCATTGAGCTAGGAACAGGTTGGCGTAGCTCTCCCCACATGGTGAACCCATAGCTACACCTACCACTTGTTTGTATATGTTGTCATTAAAACTAACAAAGTTGTTGTTTAAGATAATATTTAGTAACTCCTGGATTAACCTTATCTCATTACTCTCAGCCTCATAAAATAACAATTTCATGGTAATGTATTCTATTCCTACCTCATGAGGGATAGAAAAGTAAAGATCAACAACATCTATTGTTAAGAAAAAAATGTTCTTATGATAAACAAAATTCTCTAAACTTTTCAAGAAGGCCCAGGAGTCTCTGCAAATTTGTTCTTCTCTGGCTACATACTTTTTTAACAAGTGGTCTACATATTTAGAACATGCATAAGTAATGGACGACCTTGCATTCACTAAAGCTCTCATCGGGGGATCATTGACATTTTTATGGAGCTTAGGTAATCCAAACTGGTTTGGTGTTCTTGGTTTCAAAATCATTAAATAATTGTACACCTCAATACTGATCAAACCTTCAGCCAGTAAGTCTCTAAAAAAGGAAAAAAACTCTGTTGTGTGCAGTGTTCATTTCATTGAAACTAGATTTTACATAAATCTCACTGTCAAACACTCCCAACATTCTAGTCTCATAGTCATCATTGTTCATAATTACCAGTCGACCGCCTTTGTCTGGTTTCAAAATTTGGACTGGTAAAGATTTAACGGAGCTGAGGGCTTCAGCCTCGTTTTTGGTAATGTTCACCGTGTCATGTTTCTTAACACCCTTGTGAAAGTTTCTTAAATCGAACTCACACATATGTTCAAAGATAAGTAAGGACAAATAGGTGGGTTGTAAGTACTAGCCACCCTTAAAGGACTAACATCGACAACTTTGTCACCAAATATTAGAGTCAAGTTCAGCTTCCGAATGTAAAGTATTAAGTCCATCAGAACCCCTGCCAGATTAAAATGGTCAGCGGGTACAAAAGTCAACCCCTTACTGAAAAGCTCACACAGTTCAAGGTCGAAGGTAAAACTAGAAAAATTGTACACTTTAAAGTCACCACTTCGGTTCAACAACACAACTGGATCACTGGTTACCTGTTGAATTTGTGGTTCTTTTTTCTGCCCCTCATGTTATACCTCCGTTGGTGGTTTTGGCCTCGGTTGGAAAAATATTCAGTTCATTACCATTAAATTGGTTGTTACTGGCTCTATTGTTGACCGGGTGGCTTTCCGTGATATTGTCACTCCAATTACCTTCAAAGAAATCAAGATTGTTAACCCCTGGACCTACCCCTATGGGCAGCTTAACAGAATTGGTGTCCATGCTGTTATGGTTAACATACTGAGTAATTGTGTGACCAAAAATATTTTTACCCTGAGAAGGTGGTGGTTTCGGGTAAGCCACACCATTCATATAGTCACTTATGTCTCTCATTAACTTTTTTAATTTCACTTCAGCATTTTTACTCAACCTTTGTTCAGTTGAGGGAAACACCCTCTTATAGTCGTAGTGGTACCTTACAAAATCAGGATGTGTTTCTATGGCCTGGTTCAACTCTGTAATATCGTTAGATAAGCAGTCTATGGTAATAGAATAATGCTTGCAAATAATATCCATTAGCTCAGTACCGTGTTTGTTAAAAATGTCTGTCAACTCGTTGTAAAAGTCTGTCTCCGCTTCCAAACCTGAAGGGTACTGCCAAGACTGTAAACCCTTCGGAACTACACCTTGTTTTTTACATTCGTCAAAATACTTGATTTCCAGTTGTAATTTCTTTAGTTTAAACATTTTTCGATCAATTTCTTGTAATTTAACTGCCAACTCACCTCCTTTAGCCGGGCGTTCACTAAGCACATCAGTACTGTTACCTCCAAAAAACGGCTGTGCTTTTAACCACTCAGAAACATTAGGAAGCCCAATAAGCCCCGAGGAGGACTCGGTTGTAGTTTTAAAACATCTAACAAGTTCGCGAGTGCTGTTAATCCCAGCAGGAATGTTGCTAGATGTGTTAGATCCATTTAATCCCACTCCACAACTTACGTTGTTTTGAGAACTCGAACCATTTGAAAGCCCTCTGTGTTCAAAGCTGCAGGGACTTTTGGTCTTACTACAGCGCCTGGTTGAGATAAATTGTCCATGTGCAAAGATAGAGTGTCATGCCTTTCATTCATAAGGTGCAGTAGTTGGGTCAGGTTACCAATGTCATTTGTACCAGCAACCGAATTTGTTGATGACTGGACCGGAAACTCCATGGAAGTGTCCAAGCTGTTATCGGTAGCCAAGATGCCAAAAACTTGTAAACCCAGAAAAACAACAAAGAAATTTGAGAAAATGAAACAAAACAGAGGCTCCGATCTAACTTGAACCACTCACTGCAGTTTATTGTAAAGCGCTTTTCGTCAACACTAATGGAAAACTTCTTCAGACAACAAGGTACAACAAAGCACTCCTTTTAAAACTAAAAGGGCAGCAACATTAACAATCAACTCATTTCCCTAATTACTCAAAGGATCAATTAGAAAACATAAAAATCCTGTTGCAGACTTGACACTCAACAAAAATTCTGAATTGAAAGTGTTAAACCAAAATTATACTTTTCTTACTAAAGCAGCAATCTTATTAAAGCAGCAATCTTATTAAAAATAATATTATAATAATAATAGTTTCCAGTCCAGTCATCAACAAATTCGGTTGCTGGTACAAATGACATTGGTAACCTGACCCTACTACTGCACCTTATGAATGAAAGGCTTGACACTCTATCTTTGCGCATGGACAATTTATCTCAACCAGGTGCTGTAGTTAGACCGAAAGTCCCTGCAGCTTTGAACACTGCAAGTGGGCTTTCAAATGGTTCGAGTTCTCAAAACAACGTAAGTTGTGGAGTGGGATTAAACCGATCTAACACATCGTCTAGCAACATTCCTGCTGGGATTAATAGCACTGGTGAACTGGTTGGATGTTTTAAAACTACAACCGAGTCCTCCTCGGGGCTTATTGGGCTTCCTAATGTTTCTGAGTGGTTAAAAGCACAGCCGGTTTTGGGAGGTAACACTACCTTTGTGCTTGGTGAACGCCTGGCTGAAGGAGGTGAGTCATTGGCAGTTAAATTACAAGAGATTGATCGAAAAATGTTTAAGCTAAAGAAAGTACAACTGGAAATCAAGTATTTTGATGAATGTAAAAAACAAGGTGTAGTTCTGACGGGTTTACGGTCTTGGCAGTACCCTTCAGGTTTGGAAGCGGGGACTGAATTTTACAACGAGTTGATAGACCTTTTTAACAAACACGGTACTGAGCTAATGGATATTATGTGCAAGCATTATTCTATTACCATAGAATGCTTATCTAAAGATATTGCAGAGTTGAACCAGGCCATAAAAACACATCCTGATTTTGTAAGGTACCACTACGACTACAAGAGGGTGTTTTCCTCAATTGAACAACTGTTGAGTAAAAATGCTGAAGTGAAATTAAAAAAAGTTAAGAAGAGACATAAGTGACTATAAGAATGGGGTGGTTTACCCGAAACCACCACCTTCGCAGGATAAAATATTTTTGGTCACACAATTACTCAGTATGTTAACATGACAGCATGGACACCTATTCTGTTTTTAAGCTGTGTGTAGGGGTAGGTCTAGGGGCTAACGATTTTGATTTCTTTGAAGGTAATTGGAGTAACAATGTCATGGAAAGCCACCTGGTCAACAATAGAGCCAGTTACGGCCAATTTAATGGTAATGAACTGAAAAATTATTTTTCCAACCGAGGCCAAAACCACCAACGGAGGTACAACATGAGAGGCAGAAAAGAGAACCACAAATTCAACAGGTAACCAGTGATCCTGTTGTGTTGTTGAACCGAAGTGGTGACTTTAAAGTGTACAATTTTTCTAGTTTTACCTTCGACTTTGAACTGTGTGAGCTTTTCAGTAAGGGGTTGACTTTTGTACCCGCTGACCATTTTAATCTGGCAGGGGTTCTAATAGACTTAAAACTTTACATTCGGAAGCTTGACTCTAATATTTGGTGACAAAGTTGTCGATGTTGGTCCTTTAAGGGTGGCTAGTACTTACAACCCACCTATTTGTCCTTCCTTATCTTTGTTTGAACATATGTGTGAGTTCGATTTAAGAAACTTTTACAAGGGTGTTAAGAAACATGACAAGGTGAACATTACCAAAAACGGGGCTGAAGACCTCAGCTCCGTTAAATCTTTACCAGTCCGAATTTTGAAACCAGACAAAGGCGGTGGACTGGTAATTATGAACAATGATGACTATGAGACTAGAATGTTGGAAGTGTTGGACAGTGAGATTTATGTAAAATCTAGTTTCAATGAAATGAGCACTGCACACAACAGAGTTTTTTCCTTTTTTAGAGACTTACTGACTGAAGGTTTGATCATTGTTGAGATGTACAATTATTTAGTGATTTTGAAACCAAGAATACCAAACCTGTTTGGATTACCTAAGCTCCATAAAAATGTCAATGATCCCCCGATGAAAGCTTTAGTGAATGCAAGGTCGTCCATTACTTCTGCATGTTCTAAATATGTAGACCTCTTGTTAAAAAAGTATGTAGCCAGAGAAGAACAAATTTGCAAAGACTCCTGGGCCTCCTTGAAAAGTTTAGAGAATTTTCTTTATCATAAGAACATTTTTTTCTTAACAATAGATGTTGTTGATCTTTACTTTTCTATCCCTCATGAGGTAGGAATAGAATACATTACCAAGAAATTGTTATTTTATGAGGCTGAGAGTAATGAGATAAGGTTAATCCAGGAGTTACTATAGCAATAACCCACGCCTAGGTGTGGGTAATGCTGGATTTACCCACGGTTGGCGTGGTTTGGTCCCGAGGGCAAAGCCCGAGGGACCAAACAAAGCCAACCGTGGGTAAATACAGCATTACCCACACCCAGAAGTGGGTTATTGCTATTATACCATGACATTATTTAAAAAAAGAAACTATTACTTTTCTTAAATAATGGCATAGTGTAATGCCTGTTTGCTGCCCTTCCGCAGATGTCTGGCATCCGCGGCAGTTCTGATGTACTGCGCGCCTGCGCAGTACATCAGAACTGTGGGCAAAAGCAACGGAGAAAGCAAGATCTCCGTTGCTTTTTTTTTAGTGTTCCGCTATGTTAAATGGGTTTAACATAGCGAGACAGCTTTAAAATAAGCAACGGAGATGTCCGTTGCTTATTTTAAAACTGTCTCACTATGTTGAACTCATTTAACATAGCGAAACACTAAAAAAAGCAACGGAGATCTTGCTTTCTCTGTTGCTTTTTTTTAAAACCTGTCTCGCTATGTTAAATGGGTTTAGCATAGCGAGACAGCTTTAAAATAAGCAACGGAGATTTCCGTTGCTTATTTTAGTTGTCTCGCTATGTTAAACCCATTTAACATAGCGAGACAGTGTTTTAAAAAGAGAGTTATACTAATGGAAAAAAGTCCGGGCGACCGGACCTTTTTCCATTAGAATAACTCGATTTACAACGGGCACGCTGGCCAATCAGCGTGCACGTTTTGGAATATTGATGGGGGGTCATGGTATAATAGATATTATCTTAAACAACAACTTTGTTAGCTTTAATGACAACATATACAAAGAAGTGGTAGGTGTAGCTATGGGTTCGCCATGTGGGGCAAACTATGCCAACCTGTTCCTAGCTGAATGGGAAAGTGAGTTTATTTTCACGAAGAACATTTACGAGAAGGTAAAACTTTACAACAGTTTTCTGGATGATATTTTTATCATGTTTGAGGGGAGTGCGGATGACGCACGACTATTTGTGGAAAGTTTGAACAATAGTACACCTTTTTTGAAATTCACCTTCACCTATGGAGAGAACATCATTAACTATTTAGATGTAGAATTAAAGAGGGATCCTGTAGGTGAAGGGTACTTGGCTAAAATATACAGAAAGCCTATGTACTCGAACACATTATTGCACTATTCCAGTTCTCACCCATTCCATCAGAAAAGGTCTGTCCTTTAAAGGACAGCTGGTAAGTGCTGCCAGGATGACAACTGAGGATACTTCCTTTGAAGATGAATGTACCTTGTTGAAACATATGTTCATGAGTCGAGGTTACCCAAGGAAGATGATTGATGAGCTAGTAAGTGAAGTCTGCTTCAAAAGGTTGGCAGGTTAATTCAGTCCAATTCTCACTAAGAGGGAACGTATTACTGAGGTAACAGATTTGAATGTGGGAGAAAGGTCCGATGGTTTGGCCCTAAGACTAGCGTTACTCCACCAGAGAAATGTTCCACGGTTAAGGAAATAGTGAGTTTTAAGAGGAGTTTCATTACACCCTTTTGTTTGGAGGCAAACTTAATTAAGAACATTTTCAAAAGGAATTGTTTTTTATTGACCTTTGAGAGGGACACAATAGAGAAATTAGGTGACTACCCGGTCATTATTTTTAAGAAGGGTAGAAACCTGAAAACCATTATAGAAAACAATAGTCCGAAGCCTCTTAGGACCGAAGGAACTTGTAAATGTGAAGCATGTAACTATTGTAGGTACATTGCTACAGGGTTTAGTTTCACAGTAAACCAGCATGAATTTAAAGCCAGAGGTAGGTACAACTGTAATTCCAAATGTGTGGTGTACTTAGCTTCCTGTCAGATGTGTTCAGCATTTTATGTAGGAAAAACAGACAAGACGCTAAAGGATAGGATTTACGAACATGTTTACCACATTAAGAAAAAAAGCACCACTAACGCTCTGGCTAGACGCTTTAGTGAGCACCCCTCTCATTCATTTTTATTCAAAGTTATAGACCAGGTAGCTTTAGATGGAAAGGGTGGACCTTACCAATTGATATTGGAGAAACATGAATTGGTTTGGCAACTTAGGTTAAATTCATATACTCTACCTGGCTTAAATGAAGTCACCTCTTTAGCATGCATCCTTAAGTTAAGAAGTTTACTTAGGTGACTTGTTTTTTATGAGAAAATCGTTTTTAACAACACTGTTTTAATTGTTCTTAACAATACTGTTTATTTTATCAGTCATCTACATTAGTTGAAATGTGTATCGTAATGTATTATACTTACTAACAGTTTCTTGTACATTTAACATACACATACACACGCACACATACATTTTTTTCGTCAAGATGTTTTAGGTGGATACTTTCTCTTCACCTTTTTCTTTGACACACTTAGTCTTTTAGGCAGTTACAGATGTTAGGAAAATTTTGCCTTGTTTTGCACAGGAACACAATGTCCATTTTAAAGTGTTTACTTATTTACTTATTTATTTATTCATTATTGTTATATACAGTAGTATATATGTGTATTTTTAATAAGATTGCTGCTTTAGTAAGAAAAGTATAATTTTGGTTTAACACTCTATTCAGAATTTTTGTTGAGTGTCAAGTCTGCAACAGGATTTTTATGTTTTCTAATTGATTCTTTGAGTAATTAGGGAAATGAGTTGATTGTTTATGTTGCCACCCTTTTAGTTTTAAAAGGAGTGCTTTGTTGTCTGAAGAAGTTTTCCATTAGTGTTGACGAAAAGCGCTTTACAATAAACTGCAGTGAGTGGTTCAAGTTAGATCGGAGCCTCTGTTTTGTTTCATTTTCTCAAGTTTCTATGTCGTTTTTCTGGACCATGTCATCCCAGGCAGACAGATACTGGATCCCTTTAGAATGGCACCAGAAGCTTAGCCAATTGTTGAAGTCAATCATTTTGTCCTTGTACTGCGGCATCATTCTGGGTAATGGCAGAATGCTTCTCAGGGCTAGGGTCATACCTGCCTGGGCTACAAGATCGGAGAGCTCTTCCATGTCTCTTTTCATGTAGTGCAGGGAGGTACATCTCAGGTCGTTCACACCAACATGGACAAGATGAAGAAGAACAACATATTTCATGCAGGTCATGTCGGAGTTCACCTACACCTAGCAGACCCTCACATTCAAGGTCATGATCGCGGTCACGCAGCACTGTCTGGTCAATGATAGCAGGTTCACCTGCATCAAGTAGGTCACGATATCAGACCAACTCACTGTGCAGTTCTCATGGTAGCCCCTCCTCAAAAAACACTTGCACCATCACCTAGCCTTTCTATAGGAGATGTGTTATGAATCATTTGATCTTGCACTATTGTGAATTAACTTCAAAGACACAACTGTTTGTTTAACTGGAATGGGGGGTTGCAAATGTATGCATTTCATCCCTGTAAAACTAGTTTGTAGATCATCAATGAAAGGTAGACAAAAAGCAATGCTACATGGATTACCAATCCTACAGGTGACAGTTACCTACAACACAAAAATTTTCATGAGAAGTGAATCACAAGTAAAAGACGCATTAAAATGAGTATCCTGCCGTGTAAACATACACTGCTGTCACTTCACCGTCCCCCCACTATGTGAATGATAGTTTTTTGTGTTTTTGAAATCAGATATTTATTGTGTACGACAGCATAAAATTAATCTGATTTGCAGTACAACAAAATTTATTAAGGAGAGATAGCATAATATGTAAAAAAAAAAAAAAAAAAAAAAGCAGTATAACTCAGTTTTCTTACATTTGCAATGTGTTAACTCAGGAAGTATTTCACTGTTGACAGCATTCATTACTTTTGTATAATTAACTTTAACTAAAGCAGAGGTTATTCATGAAAATAGACAAAAATGTGAATTATTTTTATATGATGCCTTACAATGTCCCTGAACAGGAGTCAGTGAGGCATGACAATAATACGAGTAACTTTTCTCAAAGATAAAAAATATGTTAAGGCGAGAATGTCAGATAAACAGTAACAGCAGACCGTGTACCGCACATTATAGCCTACAGATATCATTACAAGCTTCATTTACACTCTGTGTTTTTTGTTTATGATAAAAGAAGCACTAATCTGAATGTCATATTCCATAGCTGTAGACTTAACACCACTTCTTGTTCAGCCACATGCAGTGCACAAGTTTGCCACATTGGATTCCTAACCGTTGCTCCCAGATGGTCATCATTACTCATGTTTGGAGTGGAACTGGGAGCTGCAGTGACAGCATGGGTCACTTCACCACCAGACTGGCACATGATCATGTTATGTATAATGCAACATGCAGAAAACATCCTGCAGGCATTAGGTGGGTCCTACTGAAGGGCACCTCCAGATTCATCCAGGCACCTGAAGTGCTGTTTCACACAGGGATATGTTGTACATCTCTTCTGATTCTCCAGTTGGATTTCTCACTGGTGTCATGAGCCATGGCTCCAGTGGATATCCAGCATCACCTGAAAAAAAAAAAATGACTGAGGAAAAAAGGGGGACAAAATTTGGCCATACATTTTAATGTGAATAACTACTTAAATATCATATAACGCACAAAAACATATTACCAGCAGTAGTTCAAAGATCATCTAAAAATGAAAAGTCAATGTAGCAGAAAAATCCAGATGACCACCACGGCTTAAAACAGGTTTATTTAGACAAGCGCTTTCATGAAGAACAAGCCACGCTTTCTCAAGTCTTCAGTAAAACAGTAAAAATCCATGCAGATTTTATATCAAAAACACTACCTATTATAGCAATAACCCACGCCTGGGTGTGGGTAATGCTGGATTTACCCACGGACAGCGTGGTTTGGTCATGAGGGCGAAGCCCGAGTGGCCAAACAATGCCAACCGTGGGTAAATCCAGCATTACCCACCCCCAGGCGTGGGTTATTGCTATTATACAATGACATTATTTAAAAAAAAAAATTACTTTTCTTAAATAATGGCATTGTATAATGCCTCCTTGCTGCCCTTCCGCAGCTGTCTGGTATTCTGTGGCAGTTCTGATATACTGCACATGCATATGCCTACGCAGTACATCAGAGCTGTGGGCAAAAGCAATGGCGAAAGCAAGATCTCCATTGCTTTTTACTGTTTCGCTATGTTAAATGGGTTTAACATAGCGAGACAGCTTTAAAAAAAGCAACGGAGAATCTCCGTTGCTTATTTTAAAGCTGTCTCGCTATGTTAAATCCATTTAACATAGTGAGACAGTTTTGAAAAAAGCAAAGGAGAAAGCAAGATCTTCGTTGCTTTTTACAAACTGTCTCGCTATGTTAAACCCATTTAACATAGCGAGACAGGTTTTAAAAAAAAAAAAGCAACGGAGAAAGCAAGATCTCCGTTGCTTTTTACACACTGTCTCACTAAGTTAAAGGAGTTTAACATAGCGAGACAGCTTTAAAAAAAGCAACGGAGATCTCTGTTGCTTTTTTTAAACCTGTCTCGCTATGTTAAACTCCTTTAACATAGCGAGATAGTGTTTTAAAAAAGACTTATACTAATAGAAAAAGTCCAGGTGACCAGACCTTTTTCCATTAGTTTAAGTCGATTTACAACGTGCACGCTGACCAATCAGCATGCATGTTTTGGAATATTAATGGGGGGTCATGATATAATAACTAATTAAATACATCATTAAAATAAATCCAACCCTTAAATACATCAATTGTCTACAGCTAGTATTCCATCTTAAGTGAGCGAGCTTCCAGCTCAGGTTTAATGCAAACATAGTTGTACATGAGCTTGAAGCTTTAATATCCACTTTAATTCAATTCTTTCAATTAAGTTTAAGTTACCCCCTCTTATCATTATTCACATTTTGTAAAACTCTAAACTTAAAATTATATGAAGGGAACTCCATTATATGCTTAGCTAAATCATTTAATTTGTTCTTATTTTGTACATCATACATATGTTGCTAGATTCTGTCTCAGAGTCTTTTCTGTGTCTTCCCTGTTTAGAAACATACACATGCACTGCACTCTGCCATATATATTAAGCTAGTTGTTCTACAAATAGCATAAAATCTAGGCTGAAATATGAAGGACAAAACAGGGTGTTTAAATTCTTGTACAGAAGAAAAATATTGACACATTTTACACTTGTTGCAAGGATATGTTCCAAGCTTCAGTGGGGACACGGTGTTCTTCAGCTGATCATTACAAAGCAACTGTTTTAAATTGCTCTTGTTCTTATATGCAAAACTGGGCGCTCTACCTATAACATTTTCTGTTTCTTTATCTGTTATCAGAAGTGCCAGTTATTCTTAAATATATTACAAACCTTGCTAGTGTCACTAGCATACTTAGTAACAAAACGTACTTTATCATTGTACTTACTTCCTTTTTACATTTACATTGATTGCTGGCTTTACACTGATAGAATGAATTCCTTTGCTGTTATCAGCAGTTTCATTCTTTACAGTTTGGAACAGTTTTATCATACCCAGTCTCCAGAAATAGTTGCTCCAAATAATTAATTTCTTTCTCTTTATCAGTTTGCACATTGCATATATTGCTAGCTGTAGTCAATTGCCCTTTGATAATAATGGGAAAATGTGCTTAAGATGCTTGATGTTACGAACTAAAAAGGCTATTTTTCCAACAGTCTTTTCTAAAGAGCCTAGTATTGATTTTACCCAAACTGTCTCTATGCACAGATACATCTAAGAAGTCTATTTCTATAAGTGAGAAAGATACAGTAAATCTCAAGAAGTCTGTTGTAGACTCCAAGTACTTAATGAATTCAAACAGTAGTGATGGCTCCCCTTCCCACAACATAAAAGTGCCATCGACAAAATGTCTGTACACCTTAATATGTTTACTGTACACACTGTTGAATAAATACTGTTTCTCCCAGTAATAAACTACTATGTTCGCATATGAATTTGCACAGGGGATGCCCATGGCAGCCCCCTATTTTTGTAAATATATATTACTGTCATATATAAATATAATATTAGATAATATTAAATCTAATAATGTGCAAATCAACATTATTTCATTTGTATCACTGATCCCCATTTATTTCAGTTCACTTCTTATTGCCTCAACTCCATACTCATTGGGTATGCAAGTAAACAGACTTTGTACATCAAGGGTAACCATATGGCAACTACTTAGCCCTGGAATTTCATTTAATCCCCTCAGGTCTCCTAAAATATGGGAAGTATCCTTCAAAATAGTGGGAATATGCCTTACTATAGGTCTTAATTTACTCTCCACATATATTGAAAAGGGCTCTGAAGCCCAGCCCCCTCCATCTGCAATTGCTGTTGGAGCCCAAAGCAGTGTTTTAGTGTACTGGTCGGTCTGCACCAGAGAGAAGTCTTCTAAAGCTAATTACCCCATTGGGGAACTCTTTCTTGCTTTGACTCATGTCAGATAATGTTAACAGCTGTCTGTGCTGCAGCAACCAAATCCCACACAGAGACTTTCATACTTTGTGTCACCTGTCTAGGCCCAGATCACGATGTCCCTAGTTGCTGGTTTTGCACCAGTTTAAATTCTAGGACTGTCAGGTGTAGCGCTGATATCTAAGCTAGGCATGTTAGTCTGCCAACTTCTTCGCGTTGTTCAATGGCGTCCACAAAAAGACTGGCCTGAGGTTCAGCCAGGCAGTCAAAAAAAGCATTGTGACAAGCTGCAAAATTGTTTAATGAAGTAGGCCCTTTCAGCCCAGTCAGTAGACTGAAACAAGCCAGGACCATCTAAACTGCTAGATACTTCAGTGATGGCAGCTTTCTTACCACAGGGCCTTGTTCCGCCTTTTAAAAATTAAAACATAACTATCAAGAAAAGTGTGTTATGCTTCTTCCTGTGAGAAGGCATCTCCACTGGAACATTAGCAAAGTGTTCAAAGAGACCTCCACTGGGCTTAAGATCTCTGATAAGATCCTCGCTCTCCTCTTTGTGGAGCTAACATTCCCTTCCGGAGATGCCTGTCAAGTTATTGCAGCTCCTTCAAGGCTAAGCACACTTCGGGTCACTTGCCATCTTTTTTTCTCTCAGCAGCTACTTGAATGATTGTTAGTGGCAGTAGTAAAAGGAGGGCATTTGCTCCACCTCCAACCCCCTTTGGTACAGGGACACTGAAATAGCTTTCAGCCAAGCCATGACCTAACTTTCTTCCTTAGTCCAGAGACCAGGCCCCTTTGCCTTTATTTATTTATTACCATTTACCACTATCTCGTAAGTAATTGCTCTGGCCCCACCTACCCATGCAGACACCAAGCACACTACATCCATCACCATTTCTTTCTCTTTTGGTATTTTTTCTGTGCTTCCGTTAATGCTGCCTTATTTTGGGACTTGCAGGTCTTGTATAGAAAGAGCTATACTGGTAAGAAAAAGAAAAAAAAAAAACACCAACACTACTCCATCCTATGTCCCTACTTTCTTTGTCTATTCTTGCATCAGTGCTGTCTTATTTTGGGGTTTGTAGGTCCTTTATACAAACACTTCAACCTTTCATTAAGAGGTCCGCCAACAAAAGGGTCTCTTCACCTTCAGAGAAGAAAAAGTATTTCTCAGCAGGCCTAGAAAGTCCTCATCCAAAACAGTACATATGGTCGTCCCTCAGCTTGCCCATTGGGGACCTGGCTGAGGAGTAGGATGATGTCAGTTCCCTAGTTTCAATACCAAAGAACCTGAAATGTGGCAGGAATCTCCATATTATGCTGGAGAAATGGCCATGGACACAGACCCAATCCCTACAAGGGAGGTTGCAGAAAGCCTGCAGATTTACTGTACATTCCTCAAGGGTGGTGCTCCTGTGGTGGACATTTTAAAGGATGCTACCCAGAGTGGCATTTATCTACCTGAACACAGTGGCCCCAATATCCTAGAATGCAGATCAAGCAGTCCATCTGTGAAGGACTGCACATTTGGGCAGTGTCACTGAAACTAGACTCCATTTAATCCACAGCAGCCCTGCAGACATTACAGAACCCTGTTACCCGTTTCTGCAACAGGGATTCATGGACAGGGACAAGTTTGGAAAGCAGATATTTACATCTGCCTCTTTTTTCTTAAGCACACATGCTGTATTTCCAGAGTGATATGACTTACAAAATGTGCCATTACTGCATTTCATTAGCTGGGTCACTAAACGAGAAAACATAAGATCCAGGGCACTGATTCTTCATGTTTGACCAACCTTATAGTCCACATAATGTACAATGCAGGTGAAGGCAGGCTAAATTAACATGGTATGACATTGCATTGTAGGGTCCCCTAGTTTACATTGACAGATTTAGCAGAGATATCCAGTCTGACCTTCATAAGAGGTCCCCCCTTACTGGTCCATTTCTGTTTGATGATGAAGAGGCACGTCAGGGACTTAGAACAATGCAAGACTCTGATGAATGCGCGAGTAAGTTTCACGCGCCACAGTTGTTTTATAGGATAAATGAGATTTCCTGAGGACTGCAGCAGCACTAGCAGGGAGATGGTGGGAATAGTGGCCCCTGCAAGGTTAGTTACAGCTAGGTCATATACCTATAGCTAAGGATAACTGACTATCACCAGGAGGCTATGACTAGCCTTAGGGCAGACTGCAGGACATTTAAACTCCTTGAATGGTCCCCTTTGGAGACTTTTGGGGTCATTTGTCCTCCCATCTGTTAGACTGTCTAAATATTAGCAAAGGCAGGTAGACAATGTAAATTATTTCCAGAAGTTGCGCTATACTCTTCATCACTCCTCTTCATTACTTTATCTACTCCTGCCAGATGTCACACCCCATTAAAATATGCAGCAAGGAAGGAGGTGTTAATGTTGTAAAAAACAGCCATCCGAGATGTCCAATCTGGCTTGAAAGGGCAGGGATACTGTTCTTGATTCTTTTTGGTGCCAACAGCAGTTAAGGACTTCAGACCTATAATAACTGATTTCAGAAGTCTAAACCCGTATGCCTGTAAAGAAACCTTTCAAGAGGTTATGGTACAAGCTATACTAATATGTCTGTTACAAGGAGTTTGGATATGCTCTTTGAAATTCCAAGACACCATTCTTGACATAAAAAGTGCCAGGGAGTCCATAAACTACATGCAGTTTCATACAGGAGCTTGTCACTGCCTTTTAGGATCATTCTAGTCACTCTCACCACAGCCCTTAGGGTGCTCACCAAAGGTATTGTGGCAGTGGCAATTCACCAGAGACTGCAGGGAAAAAAACTGTTCCCATACATGGACAACTATCTCCTAGCTGCACTTACAGTGGTTGATTAGGTGCAGAAAAGGGGAGTGTCTGCTCATCTTATTTAGCTGCATGGTAATTACTGTGAATTTGGCAAAATTCAACCTAATACCAGCCCATTCCATTATGTTCCCAGGCCAAAATCAGGATACCACTGCCAAGCATTCCTTCTGCAGGACAGAATACATATACCCCAGGCCAGGGTCAGAAACATTATCTCTTCTAGGCAGAAGCTGTCTCAGAGCTTTAGACCTTTTAGACATTTCCATTTTTTTATCCTATTTCATATGAGGGTTGTACAGTGGGCAGTCTGAGTGCATTGGAAACAGCACAGTAAACCACTTTCCGGTGTCATTAAACTTTCCATGTCACGCGAAGCCCACCTATGGTGATGGCTCACTATGGACAACCTGAGGACTAGCAACTCTTTACAAATACCTACCAAATCTTACCACAGTCAGAGCAGATGCATCTGCTCTTGGATTTCCAGTCCATGCAAATCTGTGTTTTTCAGAACTTGATTTGGTAAGAATGTGCAGCAAGGCATCCTGGAGAGAATTTTTTCTTCATTAATGCTTTATTTTCTTTAATATGTACTTGGCATACCTCTCAACCTGGAAACATCACAAATCTGGACAAAGGCCTATGAAAAATAGGTACAAATCTGTACGCTGAGTAACATAACATTTGCATACATAATTATGTAACTCCACCCACTCCAATGGAATTGTGGGATATCAACTTTCAAAAGCAAACTGAAGAACAGACAACCAAAATATGGCCTCAGAGACCCAGACCTTGTAGTAAATGGTAACCATTTTCTTTTAAATGTGTAGCAATGATGTTCACTGAGAAGGGAGAATCTGATGTACCTTAGGTTTTTGTTATCAGTGACTTGCAGTATGTGGGTTTTATGATAAAAGTAAGGCATTTAATGGTAGGCAATATTCTAATCTTAGCAAAATAATATTATAGTTTGTTAGGACCTCAGTCATTCTTCATGGCCTACTGATCAGTGGCATAGCTAGTAGCTGCAGTTTGTGCCGCTCGGGCTGTCATTTAGTTTGCTGCCATTCTCCCCCTCACATCATCATGGTCAAATGAGGCCTTCCCATATACAGCCCTCCCACTTGCAGCCATTCCAGTGTCGCATTATTTGGCTATTTCACCCCATTTACCATAAACACTGTAATGTGCATCCTGATTTACTTCTACAATGATTTGGATTTCATTTAAAAGTTTATTTTACATTTTACAGCACAAACACCAATAGACATCTCCTAAACAAAGCAATGCAGTCTTACAATGAAAATAGACTGATCATTAAATATTATCTGCCCTTGAAGCTCAAATTCATTGAAACAGCATTGAAACCCACATTCAAAGAAAATACATCTGGGCCAGTGGCAGATAAAGATTACCTTTGGGCTGTTTTCAAATCATAGGCCCCTTGCACACAAAACATACATGTTTTCTTTGGTATACCTACCTGATTGTATTAAATTATATTTCTTGTATAATACAGTACAGTTGTTAGAGGACATTTTAAATGTATTATTTTGAACATTTTTCCAGTAAATGGAACAAAGTGTATGCACCAATAATGACAAAACTGCCCAATTCAGAACATTTCCATCATAAAAATCTACTCAAACTCCTACAATCCACCAGTATCAGTAAACATGCACAATCTCTGCAGAAGTAAAAGTCATCTAAATAATTCAACATTAAAGAGCTCTGTAATGAAGAGGTTGCTGCTAGCAAACAACTTTATATTTCATTATTTCATTTACAAATCAAGTGCCTTTTGCCCTTGAGGAATATATTGCCTGTGTAGCTATGTTACATTAAAAATATGATAAGCTAGTAAAATTGCATTAGAGAACGGATGGAAAACTGATAACAGGTTCATAGTTACTAGTTATTGCTGCCAAAGAGGACATTCTCAGGACTGCAGCATCCACCCCTCTTAAAAGTACAACACAGTACAGTATCAGCAATGCATCTTCATACTGTGGGAGTAGAACCCACAGCCTTCTGCATCAGAAGCAAGTATTCAACCTGTTATGCTATTAACAATACAAGCAGACTCAGCTTAAACAGCAGTAAACTTCTCTTCCCCTGAAGTTCTCAGGTCCTTGTAAAATCTACTTGACACTCAACTGTATCTCTCAACTTTGCAGCACAAGAAATCTGGTAAAAGCCAAAATTTATTGGGCAGGGACTAAAGCCCAAAAACCTGGGGCACATTTCAAACATTGCTTGTTTAATCTTGGAAAGTTGCTAGAGTAAAATGATGTTCTTCGTGTTTCACTGTTGCAGTCATCACATTTGGGTTATCCTGCCAGGGTATCCTCGGCCTTCCCCAATACAAAAGGCTTAGTATTTCTGTGTCCTTTGCTGTCGCTTCAGGACTGACGTCAGGTCAGCAGTAGTATAAGTAAGGCAACCGACGCCATTACATCAGTCAGTCTTGCCAAGGAGCCAGAAGCAGTTCACACGAGTGCTGGTCGGCTGCTACCTGAGTTTCGTCTACCGAATTGAAGTTGAAGTCTTTTAAAGTGAAGTACCCCATTGGGGATCCTTTTTTTCTTGCACTAACCGATGTTAGAAAAAGTTAATAATTGTCTCGCCTGTGGAAATCAAATACCACACCAAGACTTTCATTCTTACTGCATCACTTGTTTAGACCCAGACCATGGCGTCCCCTGTTGTTGCTTCCGCATTTTGTTCAACGCCAGAAGTGTCCATCATCTGGCCCTTATTGTAGCTAGATATTTTCACTTACAGTCCTTGAATTCTGATATGGCTTTGGTAAGCCATCCGACAACAGATCTTCCAAAAAAGATAAAGACAGAGACAGACCACACAGGTCCAAGCCTACAGACGACGCTTCCGTTAAGCTAGTCATCAGTTCTTTGGTCCTCACTGAGGCACTTTCACAGCCCCTGATGCCTGGTTCTATGGATTCACAGGCCACTACCGAGAACCTTTCGGAGTCCGGTATGCCGCAAAACTCTTCTTCGACTAAGGATCCTGCGATCATCTCTACCTTGGATGGGTCTGGAGCCGCTGAGCAGGCACTAGCTTCCAAGGAAGTCCTTCACACTACCAATTCTCAACACAAACAGACGTCTTCTTTTGCAACTACCATTCTTTCGAAAACAACCAAGTTGCTTAGGCCCAGGTTACGAACCACACCCAAGAAACCGATGACCCAATCTCAGGCACCTGTTTCCTTGCCTCAGTCTCAAATGCTTAAAATGGTGGAAGACCTTATCATGCTGATCAGGGGGAAGCCAAGCTACCCCCTCCAAAAGGAAAAGAGATCTGTCCCCTATAGTTTTGTCTGAACAAGAGTCACATGACTCTGATACGTCTGAATATGAAGACATGCAACTCCTCTCTACTTAGGACGATTCTGATGCAGAGGATTCCATCCTTTCAGCCTCTCCCCCAGAGGATTTTTCCTTTGGGGAACCCTTCATACCTTAAGGGAGCATTTCCAATGGGAGAGACAAGACTACTCAGTCTAAAAAGAGACTCGGGGAATTCTTATATCTTCCACAGCACAAACCCTTGGCCATCCCTCCAATCCTGGATGTTGTGGAGGATGTTTTCCTGGAATCCAGCTTGACTCCTGACACCCTCCCTCCTGCACCCAGTAAACCAGACAGGTACTATAGAGGCCCTGACCCACTCAAAATTTTTTTTTAAAATCCAGACTTGACAATTTGTTAGGTCAAGTAAGTGCGTATGAAGAGAGACTCCAAGTAATTAAGTTACGCAAACTTCAGAGGGATTATAATGATTTCATGAATGGTCAGGTCTTTGTATGGGCGAGACAGGATCGTGACAATCCACAACAACGAACTGTAAGGGTAACATCGGACATACATAGAGATATCTCTGTGGTTGACAGAGACATTGCCCCTTTAACTACACCTATTCCACAGGATGACATCATGCCGACATTAACCGGAAGTCTTAGACAAGTCTCACAGGGATTCCAGGATACTCCACAACCCAATCAATTGGCTCTGCAGCAGCAGGTGGATCTGGGAGCGAGACCGAAGCTTCAACAGACCAACATTGAGTCTTTTTTGCCATTACCGGTGCGTGTAAGACGGACCTCCAGAGGAAGATCGGAAAGTCGCACCAGAAGGAAAAGGAAGTTTTCAGGAGAACCGCAACACAAGAGGGGACGACAGAAGGACTAAATAATTTGGTCTATAATTTATCGGACTTAACCTTGAATAATGTAGATATTTCTATGTTGAACAAAGGCCTAAGTTATATACCGGCGCAAATAAGTAAGATTTCTGATTTGCTAATAGATTTAAGAGCGTTTACTCGTAAAATTGCACTGAAATTGTCTTTTAAAAATGTTAAAAATATACAAAATGCTTCAAGTCAGGGTACAGCCTCTAATACTCAATGTATGTTTGAAGGTTTTAAAAGGAAAAGCCTATATACACCAGTGTTTCATCCGTGTATTGATGCATTTATCAAACTATGTGAAAATGATTTATATAAACACTATAGACAGTATAATAAGGGTGCATTACACTTGTTCCATAATTTATTGCAGGAAGAATGGGACTCTTTGAATCGTCTAACTGAGAATAATAATGTGGTGGTTAGACCAGTAGATAAAGGTGGGGGTTTGGTGTTACTGAACAGAAAGGATTATTGTATGTATATGGAACTTCTTCTAAAAGATAATACTACTTATAAACTGATAGATGAAGTAACTGTTCAAGGCCTGATTTTTCAGGTACATCAAGAATTGAATGAACTTTTACTATGTAGACAAATCAGTTATGATTTCTACCTTTTTTTATTGATTGAACATCCTACTATACCTTATTTAAAAGGTCTTCCAAAAATGCACAAGGGACAGATACCTCCTCCTATGCGTCCCATTGTGGTTGGACACAACTGGGTAACTGAAAATCTTTCAATATTTCTGGAGAAGAAATTAAGACCATTAGTATCATCATTACCCACAATTCTAAGAGATTCGTATCAGTTGATTGATTACATTAAGAAATTAGATTTTGAGGTCACAGAAACACATCTCCTAGTCACATTAGACGTTAAGAGTCTATTTACTGTAATTCCGAATCTGTATGGTATGGAAGCCATTAGATCTATATTAAACAAGGAAGGTAGTTTCACTAATAATGAACAAATTCTAATTAATACACTACTGGAAATTGTTCTGACTAAGAATGTTATGATGTTTGATGAACACTTTTATATACAACAGTGGGGGGTGGCCATGGGCACCCCCTGCGCCAACACATATGCAAATCTTGTTGTATATAATTGGGAGACTACAAATCTCTTCACTCACCCTGGCTTTAAGAAGATACTCTTTTATCATAGGTTTGTAGATGATATACTTTTATTATGGGAAGGAACCATACAGGAATTAAAAAGTTTTATATCGGATTTAGAGATGACCACAGATTTCTTAAAGTTCTCAATTGAATACTCTCTCTCAGAAATTGATTTTTTGGATTTAAAAATTAAGAAGGATGGACAAGGGGGTTTAGAGACATCTTTATTCAGGAAAGCATGCTGGAGAAATAATTTGTTGCAATATGACAGCATGCATCCGAGATTCATGTTTAAAAATATAGTAAAAAGTCAATATGTAAGGGTAGATAGAATATGTCAAGATGTTTACGCTAAACATCGTGAATTTGACATACTAGAAAAGATGTTTCAAGATAGGAACTATAATCCAGATATGGTCAGAAATATTAAAGATTTATTTGTACAAGAGAAAGATATATCTGGAGGTCTAAAATACTCTGGTCATTCTAATATAGGAAGGACGTGGAACTTTTCATCTAGAAGGAACCATAAAAATCCTTCTAAAATAAATTCGGACTATGTTAGATGTATTATTACATATACAAGTGATAATAAATATATAACAGAAATTATCTCGAAGAACTGGCCTATCCTGACAACAAATGAAGATATTAAACAATTGGTTGGTGTAAGACCGAATTTTGTTTATAAGAACTCTAAGAACCTGAAACGGATATTATGTGATGAAAAATTGCATAGATCATTGACACCCTATAATCCATTTAAAAATAACATAAGAGGAACCCACTCTTGTGGGAAGTGTAGTTCTTGTGAGTGGATATCTAAGGATAAGACATTCTTCCACTCTGAGCTACTATTTAACTTTGAATTTAAGTGTACAGCAAACTGTGAGGATAGCAATGTCATATACCTGGCCACCTGTGAGTCATGCCCGGCTTTTTATATAGGCATGACCACAAGGAGGCTCAGGGATAGGATACAAGAACATATTTATGCCATTAAAAAAGCTGACAAAAAGAATGCGTTAGCTAAACATATTGTAGACTATCCAGAACATAAGTTTCTCTTTAGAGTTTTACAAAAGAAAAAAATGAATACCAGAAAAGGTGACAACTTCAATGACCTTGAGAACTTAGAATTAAATTGGATATTTAATTTTAGAGCTCAAAGTCCTCCAGGTTTGAATGTATATGTGAGCATTAGATCACACTTGAAAAGACGGAAGTATTAACACAAAATGAAATGTTTGTCTATTGTATATGGTCCCTATCAGTTTTACTATTTAGTGTTTAGTTCTGCTTTCAGCATTACATTTCACAATGTACTAAGAATTATTTCTTTTTTTGAATTCATATGAATATTTATTTATTTATTTATTTATTTATTTATTTATTTATCTGTTTATTGGTATTATGTATTATACAGACGTTAGTTTTAACACATATTTATATATATATATAAAAAGCATCTTTATATGGAATTGTTATGAAGTGTTTTAGTATAGAGGTTGTGAGTGGGATGATGGTGTTTTAATATGCAACCAGCTACAGTTCTTTGGCTGATGTGTATATAGGCTGCAATATTAGTTGTATATAATCTAAGATCAGTATTTTTTAGTGAGTAGATGTATGCATATACTAAACTTTGTTACATAGAGGCTGTGCATAACATGGAGCTTTTCCACCAGATCTTAATAATAGTTTTATTTAATATAAGAATAATGTATTTAATGGCTGCAAGAATAGGAAATATTTCTCTATTTCTCTGTTATAAGAGTGGCATTTTGATTTGTTTCCTTTTAGAAAAGCATGTAGTTAATTAGTTTTGGGCTACACCCTGCCACAACTAATTGAAGAAGTGAATAACCATTACTATAGGTTAATTAATTCCTAATTTCAATAATGCTTGTGGATATAAGGAATGTGTTTTTACTATTGTTCATTGAATCTGAAGAAGCGTGCCTTGTGGAAGCACGCGAAAGCGCTCATTCTGTTCTTTTAAATAAAGAAGATTTTATTACGTGGTGGTGCTCTCCAGTTTCTACTACAGTAGTATAAGTAAGGCAACCGACGCCATTACATCAGTCAGTCTTGCCAAGGAGCCAGAAGCAGTTCACACGAGTGCTGGTCGGCTGCTACCTGAGTTTCGTCTACCGAATTGAAGTTGAAGTCTTTTAAAGTGAAGTACCCCATTGGGGATCCTTTTTTTCTTGCACTAACCGATGTTAGAAAAAGTTAATAATTGTCTCGCCTGTGGAAATCAAATACCACACCAAGACTTTCATTCTTACTGCATCACTTGTTTAGACCCAGACCATGGCGTTCCCTGTTGTTGCTTCCGCATTTTGTTCAACGCCAGAAGTGTCCATCATCTGGCCCTTATTGTAGCTAGATATTTTCACTTACAGTCCTTGAATTCTGATATGGCTTTGGTAAGCCATCCGACAACAGATCTTCCAAAAAAGATAAAGACAGAGACAGACCACACAGGTCCAAGCCTACAGACGACGCTTCCGTTAAGCTAGTCATCAGTTCTTTGGTCCTCACTGAGGCACTTTCACAGCCCCTGATGCCTGGTTCTATGGATTCACAGGCCACTACCGAGAACCTTCGAGTCCGGTATGCCGCAAAACTCTTCTTCGACTAAGGATCCTGCGATCATCTCTACCTTGGATGGGTCTGGAGCCGCTGAGCAGGCACTAGCTTCCAAGGAAGTCCTTCACACTACCAATTCTCAACACAAACAGACGTCTTCTTTTGCAACTACCATTCTTTCGAAAACAACCAAGTTGCTTAGGCCCAGGTTACGAACCACACCCAAGAAACCGATGACCCAATCTCAGGCACCTGTTTCCTTGCCTCAGTCTCAAATGCTTAAAATGGTGGAAGACCTTATCATGCTGATCAGGGGGAAGCCAAGCTACCCCCTCCAAAAGGAAAAGAGATCTGTCCCCTATAGTTTTGTCTGAACAAGAGTCACATGACTCTGATACGTCTGAATATGAAGACATGCAACTCCTCTCTACTTAGGACGATTCTGATGCAGAGGATTCCATCCTTTCAGCCTCTCCCCCAGAGGATTTTTCCTTTGGGGAACCCTTCATACCTTAAGGGAGCATTTCCAATGGGAGAGACAAGACTACTCAGTCTAAAAAGAGACTCGGGGAATTCTTATATCTTCCACAGCACAAACCCTTGGCCATCCCTCCAATCCTGGATGTTGTGGAGGATGTTTTCCTGGAATCCAGCTTGACTCCTGACACCCTCCCTCCTGCACCCAGTAAACCAGACAGGTACTATAGAGGCCCTGACCCACTCAAAATTTTTTTTTAAAATCCTACTGCTGACCCTGAGATAATTTCTCAAGGGCCTAAAGGGATTAAAGCAACCTTTGCTAAGAATCCCACCCCCTCAGATAGGGATTCCCGAGCACTAGACAGATGGGGTAAAAAAAGTCTACCCTTCTGCTACTCTTGCAATCATTGCACTAAATTGCCAGTTCCATATGCTAAAATTTCAGCAATATACCCTGGAACTCCTTAAATAAAAATGTCTTCCTTTCCTGCTTGTGCAGAATCTAAAGAGTTACAAGAGTTAGTGCATTCTGCAAGTCAAGTAACTAAACACACCTTGCACTGTGGTTTTGACACCCTTGAAGCTTCTTGCAGGGCAGCAGTCACTGGATCTGCCATTAGAAGGCATGCATGGCGTAAAGAACAGCCCCTGCCAGGCCATGTCAAATCTAAATTGTTGGATGCCCCCTTGCACAAAGATAACTTATTTGGCGCTAAGGGAGAAGAGGTCTTAACAGATGGAAGAAAAAAGTAAAACCTATGCAGACAGTTAAGGATTTCTTACAGGTCCAACCACCCAGGTTCAGCAGGTATTTTCCCACCAAGCACTGATCTTTTCCTGCTCCCACTAAGCCAGTCCAGCCCAGGCCCCGGAGAACCAGACCCCCCCCCCCAGGCAGCAGCCACAGGGAATGCAGAGATCTAAGCAGTGGACTACCTCCACTTCAAAACGAGGGAGTTCTAAGCCACCCCCTTATGGTAAGAACTCACAATGACTCACCTCCCCCACCCCCTTCCTCTGCCTACCTTCACTTACCCCAGGAGAAAAACTCTCCTTTCACGCAAGCACCTGGGCCACCATTACCAACAACCACTGGGTTCTCAACATAGTGTTTCAGGGATACAAATTTTCCTTCCACACCCTTCCAACCCCAAAATGGTTCCTAGGTCTACCTCCAAACAAGTGGGCAGAGGCTCAAAAGCAAATCCTTTCCCTGCTTTCTATGAGAGCAGTATAGCACATTCCTGCAGAGCAGATAGCCACCTGGTGCCCCATCCTCGATCTATCTATTCTAAACACCTTCCTGGTGATCCCAAAATTCAAAATCCTCACCCTTCAGCAGCTGCTACCAATGCTGTCCAAAGACACTTGGCTAGCCACCCTAGATCTAAAAGAGGCCTACCTCTACATTCCTATCAGGGAATCAGACAGGAAATATCTCCGTTTCAGGGCAGGATCTCAACACTTTCAGTTCTTTGCACTTCCCTTTGGCTTATATACTGCTTCCAGAGTTTTCACCAAATGTCTGGTTCTGGCCATTGCATTTTGCAGACAAAAGAATATCCAGATTTACCCATATTTAGACGACTTCCTTATTCAGGGAGACAGCCAGGAAAAGCTACTCAAGCACCTGGCCTTTGTAAAGACCCTAATAACTTCCCTAGGGTACACAATCAACTAAAAGAAATCCAAATAGGTGCCCACCCAAAGGATTATCTTCCTGGGAGCAAGCTTGGACACAGAATCCCAGATGGCATTCCTTACACCAGAAAAACAAATTTTCCTGACAGCCTACTACTCTCAACTAGCCACCAGACCCCAGTTATCTGCAAGGAAGCTCCTGCAAGCTCTGGGGTTCATGGTATCTTGCATACTTCTCATTCCATATGCCAGACTGCATATGAGGAAACTTCATTGGTACCTAAAAAGTCTTTGGTGTCAACACTCTCAAGACCTGGAGACTCTTATACCTATAATTCCTTGCCTCAGAAAAGATTTTCTTTGGTGAGCAACAGCATGCTCCCACAACAAGGGACTACCTTTCTCACCACCCCCACTGCCCAGACCCTTACCACAGATGCATCAGACTATGCTTGGGGTGAACACCTGGGCTGCAGGTGCATACAGGGCCAATGGAGCCCACAGTAAATCCCTCTGCACATCAACTAAAATGAGATGATGGCTGTCCAGCATGCCTTGATAGTTTTCAAGCCCCTTGTCTCCCCAGGGGCTCTCCTGATCAAAACAGACAACATCACTGTGATGTGGTATATCAACAAGCAGGGAGGGACGCGCTCCTACCCTCTGTGCAGACTGGCCATGACCCTTTGGCATACAGCCTCTGCCATGCAACTGCACCTGTTAGCACAATTCCTACCAGGTTCTCTCAACTCTCTGGCAGACCAGTTAAGCAGAAATCTTCTGGACCCAAACCAGTGGCAGCTCAACAGAAGAACCTTAACCCTAATAGCTCAGAAATTGGGCACCCTGAAGGTCAGCCTCTTTGCCTCCCACACCAACCATCAGCTCAGCAACTTCTGTACCAGGGGGCATCATTGCATGGCTTGGAAAGTGGATGCCCTGTCCTTCCCTTGGGTCAATCTATCGGTCTATGCCTTTCCTCCACTACCTGTCATCCGCAGGGTACTGCTGAAAAATAAAGGAGGAAAAACCAAGGACAATTTTTATAGCTCCAATCTGGCCTCTCCAGCACTGGTACCCCTTGCTGCGCAGCCTGTCCCCACTGCCACCATGGCATCTTCTTCAGATTCCAAACCTCCTGACGCAGAGGGAAGGGGAATTCTTGCATCCCCAATTGCAGACACTCATTTTGGCAGCTTGGCTTATTCTCTAACCCCAGATCAATCTGCCAACCTCTGTAAACCGGTTCTAGATGTTATACGTGAGGCCAGATGCCCTAGCACTAGAAAATGCTATGCTGACGAATGGAAAAGGTTCTGCACCTGGATCCAGGCTAAGGGAGCCAATACAGCATAGCCCTCCCTCCCTCTCATCCTGGATTACTTATCTGACCTACTATACAGTGGCCTCTCTTTCTCCTCTATAAAAATTCATGCCTCCACTATCTCTGTTCATTTCCCCACTGAGCAGCCCCTTTTCTCACACCCTTTGATCAAACGGTTCGTAAGAGGGGCTAGCAACTTGAAACCACCCAGAAGACCACCAACCCCAGCTTGAGACCTTAACTTTGTGTTGGAAAAGCTCACCCTGCCCCTTTCGAACCAGCTTCTTCTGCAGAGCTAAAATTTCTCTCCTGGAAGACAGCTTTCCTTCTGGCTATCCCTTCAACCAGAAGAGTCTCTGAGCTGCAAGCACTCATGGCTGTGGAATCCATCATCTTTTTTGCTGACAGGGTATCCCTCAGAACTAACCCAGCCTTCATGCCCAAGGTGGTGTCCAGTATGGCTCTTACCAATTCATTCATTTGCCCATCTTTTTTCCTAATCCACAGAACAAGGGAGAAAGGATCCTGCGCTCTCTACATGTGCACAGACAGCTCAGATTTTATCTAGACAGGACTAAATCCTTCAGAAAGTCTGATCAATTGCTGGTTAGCTTTGCTACAGGGCCAGAAGGCAAAGCCATTTCCAAACAAACCATTTCCAAATGGATAGCACACTGCATCCATTTCTGCTACAAACAACATGGAAAGCCTCCCCTCAAGGGGGTCAGGACTCACTTCACCAGAGCAGCCTTCCACCTCTGCATGTTTCCTCAGAGGAGTCCCCACCAGGAACATCTGGAGGCTGCCACCTGGACATCTGTTCACACTTTTGCCAAACATTACTACCTGCCTCTCTTCTCCAAATCCAGGTCAGGGTTTGCCTCTGCAGTCTTGCAGGGCATCCTAGCCAGCCCCTAGTTTCCTTGACTGCCTCCTCCCATTTCCTCTGCTTTGGGAATCAACCCAAATGTGATGATTGCAACAGTGAAACATGAAGAACATAGTACAGTTGTGTACACTTACCATAAATATAGATGTTCGAGTGTATTCACTGTTGCAGTCCTGGTTTCCCTCCCTCCATCCCCCTTTCTTCTCTTTCCTTGCAAGGGACATATTGGTATTTACTTTCTACTGGTGGGTTTCTTCTACTGGAACCTGGCTGTTACTTGGGGGCTCCTGACAATTTAGGGCAAGAAAAACTGATGTAATGGCATTGGCAGCCTTTCTTTATACTACTGATGACCTGACGTCAGTCGTAAAGTGACAGTAACCGACGCAGAAATGCTAAGCTTCTGGTATTCAGCCAGCAGAGGGCTACCCTGGCAGGGATAACCCAGATGTGATAACTGCAACAGTGAGTACACTCGAACATTTACATTTATGATAAGTGTACACAACTGTACTTTGTATTACCACCATGCATTTCACTGCCAAGTTTTGAACCCAGGACCCTGTGCACTACAGTCAGAGCAGTATTCCACTATGCCATATCAGCTGTTTGCTGAAAAATAGGAAGACTGAAGCTTAAATGGCTATCATTTAATGAATTCAGTTCTCACCATAGCTCCCAACCTCTTAGTACAAAACACCTCGACAAAGCCAATAATGGGGGAATACTACCCCCAGACATTCAGTGAATTCAGTTCTCATCATAGCTCTCAACATCTTAGCACAAAAACCCCGGACAAAACCAATAATGGGTGGAATACAGCCCCAAAAATCGGGGCAAATTTCAAATATTGATCTTATAAACTTAGACAATTGCTAGAATAAAAGGTTTTGTGTTACCATGTATTTTCTGAAGAACACGAAGTCTGAAATTCAAATGCCTGTCATTATTTAGTGAATTCAATCCTTCACTAATTTGCCACAAAAATCTAAAAAAAACACAGATTTTATGAGGAACAGAACAAAACAAAAATATGAGGCAGAAATCTGGACAGTTTTCACAAGTGATGGTAAATAGGGAATTCAGGCTTTTGCTACCTGTACCCAAGGTATAGGGTTTGAGCCTGAGTAACTGTAGCTACCAAGTATATTTAAATGGGGCATTTTACTTACACACACACTAACTTGCAGGTGGCGTAATTTGAAATGTGTCTGGAACACACAAAATAACTTCTTCACACATATCTTGCAGCTTTAATGTATGTTCCTTGGAATATAAATACTTTGCAGTGTAGGAACGGAACATAAAATAACTTGCAGGCAGCATAATTTCAAAATAAAATAACCTTGCAGCATAGGAATGGAGCATAAAATAACTTCCAGGCAGTGTGTAATCTGATATAGTAAAATAACGAACCCTTGGAGCTTTTTCCAGAGACAGATTCCCTTCTCAGCTATGAATGTTCCATTGCAGCTTGTATTGAGTGGAAGAAAAGAACTGCTCGCTCGGCTTGTACTAAATGAAAGAAAAAAAACTGCTCGCTCGACTTGTACTAAATGAAAGAAAAAACTGCTCACTCACCCTTATCTGGAGCAGCTGGAAATGCTTGCGCGTTATGTTTAGAACCCTCAAGCACAATTCCGACAGGCTTGCAGCAGGCTATTCATGGAGCTGACATCATCATGCAAGTGATGACGTCAGCTCAAAAAACAAAATACAAAAAAAAAAAAAAATAGCCGGGAAATTAAGGGGTGCCACTCAGGAATCGTGGCACCCCATTATGTGGACCTCAAAACCGGTAAAAACTGTGAAATTCGGTATGGTTGAGAGGTATGGTCCTTGCCCTATATCTTTGGTTACTGCATGAGATTTTTTTCCCATAATAAGGATGTACTGCAGGAGTCACCTGTGCAACAGAATGTTTTTAAAAAAAAGTCTCCTCCTTGGCTGATTTGCAGATGTTTCTCTTGTAGATCAATTGGGTTCCCTCCTGCCATTTCTTTGGAGTCCTATTACTATTTTAAGGTGAAATAATTAAGTTAGAACTGTATCTCATTCCCATCTTGTTGTGGGAGAAGTCTTGTCAAATAACTAAGGAGATAATTAACTGAGGATGGGAAAAACAAGTGCTGCCAGAGGTGCCACCCCTGATGAGCAGATTAACATCAGGGAGGAGTGGTTCTCAGGACAATTTAAAATCTGATGATTAATACTGAAACGTGTCTGCTTATAATTTTGTATTATAAACTCAGTCTTAAAGAGAGACTGAAGTGTTACTGTGAGTTCCTCAAAATGACTTCTGCATTCTGACACTCCCATCAACTTAAGCTATTTTTGGGTTTTGGTTTACATAAAATTGTTAATTACATTAGTCAAGGAGTTAAAATGGATGTTTATGGATAGTTTGGGTTGAGTTCATTATTGCCGGTAACAGCAAAAAGAGAACAAAGGTGGAGTACTAATGTCATGATAGAGTAAGGATTTTGCACAAGTGAGAGAAGCAGTACTTTGTGAGAAAATCTGTTTTGTTAAGATAAAATTACAGTGAGTCTAGCATAAGGAAGGCACGTATGTAGAGTTTTGAAGTTTGGGAAGGAAAATTTTGATGTAAAGAAAGGGTAATACAGATGTGAACTAGGTGCAAAAAAGGATGGATAATGAAGACACTATGAGGGTATTGAGAGGATAACTGTAGGCAACATAAAGCAGAAGTAACTCTGTGGTAAGAATATAGGACAGTACTAGGTAAAGAAGAGAGTAAAATAATTTTGGCATCATTTGATGGCATCTCTAAACCTTTGGTTGACATTGGGGCATTAAGTAATAGGAAAGTTTTGAAGGTGTGTTTGAGAAAATTATATGACTGTGCTTGTAGGCGGGGCCTAAATAAGGTAAGGCAGCCAGAGATGTGGCGCTAAAATGCCACCTCTGGACTTGAGTAAAGCTGAGTAATGGCCAAAGAACTTGACTCATTGGGATAGATAAACTGAAAGTGGTGAGGATAGGTTTACACAGTGGAGGTTTAGGATGCATCATATAGGTGAGGCAATGAAGGATTTGAAGGTTAAGATGGAAATGAAAAATTGTACATGATAGAATGGAAACAAACAATGGCTTAACAAAATAAAAAGGGTTGGCAGGGATGCAAAGTGAATAGATTGGGCTGATTAGACTAAAGGCTAAGGATAAGTAAGCAGAGAAGGTTCACATCATTATTGTCCTATTAAGCATAGTGTATTATCAAAGAAACATATAGTGTTAAGATATATTGTTCAGCTGCAAATTGTAATGCCCTGTAGTTATGGCTAGTGTGTGTAATGGCTTGAGAAGTCTCTTACATGAACACAATTTCTAAACTGTTGAATATAACAATTAAATTTGTTTCTACTCAGTCCTACTTGTGTTCTCAACTTAACTTTATCTCTCATGCCCTTTGCTACTGTTTTGCATAAGATTTTGCAATATTTGTAATCTTCTGTGTTTGAGAATAAATTTTACAGCTTATGGACAGTTTAACATTTTGTATATCTCTACTCCTACTCCATCTTGGTTTCTTATTATATTCAATGTATTTATATAAATTTTCTTCAAATGTTTCCTAATCTTGGAGAGGAGATGTCTAATCTAGGTTAGAAAAATTAAAAACAGAATGGCAGCTTAGACTGGATGCCACATCCCCCAAGGTATCAATGGAAGCTGTTCACTCAGTGGTATACTGAGACTAAGAGCAGCTAAATTGTGAATATTTAGCTTATTTAAACTGATTTTACTAGATTGATTTTTATTATTGCATTCATAAGTTTTAAAAGTGTACGAGTTTTTATATTGTTACAGTACTACATTTAGATTGTTTTTTAAGAATTCAAACTAATTATTTGATGACCTAATTTATCATGTGATCTTTTTGCTATTTAATGCTTTGTGGTACAATATGGCTTTACTCTGATGAAGCCCTAATGTGTTACAGGGTGAAAGTGCTTAGTTTTATGTGTTTTAAATTCCATTAAACGGGTGTGTTGGACATTCACTGTGCAGTGGCGTTTCTTGGTGTTATTTTGTGTTTCTTAATCTTGTTTCACATTGTATTTAGTCTTTCAAGTTTTATTTCAGTTTTCAAAGGTATAGTTCAACCTCATTCCCATTTCTTATATTGTTATCTTCTCATCTTAATTATGCAGCTTGTTCTTATGGAGTATATCCTCTTGTCCTTGTTTGCCTATATCATGATAAACATTTTTGACTGTTTGCATTCAGTTTCCCTTTCACAACTTGCCACATTCATTCTGCCGTCTCCTCACTGAATGCATTACTCCAGTTAGTTTTAAATAGTGACTCTCTTGCTTCTGTATAGTGTGTTGTTAATCTTCTGTGCACTGGTTAGATTTCAGTTTGGCAAAATTATCTAGCAGTAGTTTAAGCTTTATAGCCCCATGATCACTGCACATGAAAGGTGGTAAGCTTGATATGAATAGACAGTCCCCTCCATGTTGTGTCCTCATTTAAGAAGTCAGATTCAAGGTTTCCTGTTTTAGGATTATATTATCCAGAGGTGCTGTGGAGAAAAAAGAAATGGAACCTTTTGTAATGCTTTGTCTCATAACAATATTTTCTTTTTTTTTTTTTTTTTTTTTACTCAAAAGATTTTTATTTCAGGAAATAATAGATAATTTCATAACATTTTATAAGTGACATTCTAAATAACTATATACAATATTTACATCAGCCTGGCTTCAGTAATAGTTACAGGTGAAAACAAATAGTACATATAACAGTCTGCTTATCAGAGGATGACTGTTCATTGGTGTAAAGCATCAGTCAATGACAAAACCTTTTTCCATGGATTGTTAACCAATGGTTTTGGAAAAGTCCTTAGTTCCTTAATTTTCATCTCCATCAAAACTGAGCTCTTCAATAAGGTGTAAAACTCCAATACGCAAAAAAGGTGACTCAACTGACTTAAAAAAACAAACCAAAAGCTCCAAAAAGAAAGTCAGTAGAGGAAACCGCAACCACGCGAACACTGTAGGCGAAATAAATCGCTAAAAGTAGATTTTATTAACGTTCATAAAATACACTCTTAAACGTTTTCGTCATGCAGTTGCTTGACTTCATCAGATAAAAAACACTGAAATACCAACTCATCTTATATAGTCTTGAATTAATTAAACAATTAAACAATTAATATTTAAAATGGCAATGTCCATCTTGAGAGGTTCTTCATTTATAAACATATAGAAAATTCTTGTATACATTAGTATACTTATTGTGCTGATAAAAGTTAGTAAAATTCATAAAATTTGTGAACATTTATATAAAATATTAAATAAGAATGATGAATAATAATAAATGATAATAAATAAGCACTTGTGTATTGTCTATCATTATATAATACTATATTAAATATGTTTAGAAGAGAGTTGAAAATGTGTAAAACTCTTCCAAAGTTGGTGTTATGTTTGAGTTCCATTTTCTGGATGTACATTTTTTTGAGATTGCAAGTATTGTCCATAAGAGATGCTTATTTGTTTTATTCAGATGTGGACCTTCATTCGCATTCAAAAGGATCAGTGTTTTAGATAAAATGAAGGAATCATTAAAGAAAGCCTGCAAGAATTTATTAATTCCATCCCAATATGTTTTGATTTTAGTAAAATCATAAAAAATATGATCCCAGTCTGCTCTCTGTGTCTGTTCACATCTCCAACATATTTCATTTGTGGAGGAACTGAACTTGGTAATTTTATGTGGCGTTAAAAAAGCTCTGTGATTATATTTCCAGTTAAAGATTTTCCAATATTGTGTATGGGAAGTATTTTTAACTGATAACAAAATATTTACTTTAATTTCTTCATTCAGTTGTAGTGAATGACTTTTCAAAATATATTTCCAGTAAGAAGCTTTAGGTATAGTTTTATAGTATATTAGTTCTTTATATAGGAAGGTGTAATGCCCGTGCCCTGGCCCAGCAATCAAGGAGCCTTAATCCTCACCACTACACAGCAAGTCAAAGGGTGAAAAACCTGTGGATTCCTGGGGAACCTGTCTGTAAGCAAACAACAGATGGGGCAAATATTTGTCCCACTCACACTTAAACTGATCTGCAAATGCCCATAGCATGGACTTGATTGTAGAGTTTAACCTCTCAACAAGACCATTAGTCTGGGAATGGTAGGGGGTGGTCTTCATGTGCTTCACCCCACAGGACTTCCACAGACAAGCCAGCATGTCTGACATGAAATTGGCACCTCTGTCAGTCAGTATTTCTTTCGGAAAATCTACCCTGCTGAAAATCTCTAACAAAGCATTTGCCACCTTCTCTGCTTCAGTGGAGGACAAAGCCACTGCCTCGGGGTATCGTGTAGCATAATCCACTACCACTAGGATATACTTTTTCCCTGTGGAACATGGGGTACTCGGAAGACCCACAATATCCATAGCTACCCTCTGAAATGTCTCCTTATTCACAGGCAAAGTCATCAAAGGAGCTCTCACCTTGTCTCCTGCCTTGCCTACCTTTTGGCACTGCTCACAGGTCCTGCAGTACCCTGTTACATCTCTGGAAATTCCAGGCCTATAGAAGTTCTGCATAATATGCGTTTTTATGCCCATATGACCTGCAAAGGGAATATCGTGGGCTGTGGCTAGAAGAGCCAGACAGTAGGCTCTAGGCACTACCAACTGCTGTACTCTGTTACTTTCTAGTCCTCCCTCAGGGGTCCACTCTCTGTATAGTAACCCTTTGTACCAGTATACAGATTCCCCCTTTCCTTGAGAATCAGGTGCATCCCTAGCTACCTGCCTCAGGCTTTGCAATGTAGGGTCTGAGAGCTGAACCTGTCTCAACTCTCTCCTTGTAACCTTTCCTAGCTCCCCGTCCACAGGAAGTCTGGCATCCTCTGACAATGGTGCCTCACTGTCAGCCTGGGTACTACTACTCACCTCTACCTTTGCAGTCACTCTGTCCAAGGGACCATCAGTACCCACAATCAGCTGTGGCTCACCTTCAGTCTCACTGCTACAGAGTAGCTCCCTCCCTGAAGTAACTACCTCACCTGTCTTGGCTGCAAGTATGTAGTCTGTCTGGGTCTCCCCCAGGCTACCAGACCCACATGCTTATCTCCTAGCCTGACTGCATGTAACTGCATAAGCATATGTTACTGCCTCATTCAAATTCTTCAGGACATCTGCAGGATGGTAGTTTGGTACCCCTGTTATATCAAGACAACCTGCTATTGGCATTTTGTCTTTCCCACTTACTGGCTCCCTCATCTTTTCTTCCCCACCTTGTCTCCATGGACACCTGTATGCCATATGGCCCCACTGGTTGCATTCAAAACATTTAACCCTAGCTCCTGGACATGTACCTGAACTAGTGGCTTCACCTGCTACTGGCAGATTCTGTTGGGGCAGTCTGTGCTGCCCACCATGGGTTCCTTTAGACCCATAAGCAGCACTGGGGGTCCCTTTCCTGTGCAGGGATGCCCTGCTTGCCAGGTATAGGTCTCCCTTCTTCCCCAACTCATCTGAAGTAGCACATTGCCTGAGGACATGAGGATCTGGTTAGCTGATAGACAAAGTGCTAAGGGCTTGTTCCCTCACCAATAGGTCTGCCAGCCCTTCAGAAGTGGTGAACTGACATCCACTCACCCACCTATGGAAATAAGTGCTCAGTTCAGCAACATATAGGTTCATAGGTTCATAGGTTCATACTAGGCTATCTGCCCGAGGGCATTTACAAGCCTAGCCCATCGTTTTGTGGCTTACGCCACCCCTTTAGTATGGGGAACTATACCCATTATTTTGCTGTGCCTCTGTCGAGCAGTGACACTGAGGTAATCTCTGGGGTATATCTGCGATCTCCCATCCATTGGTCAAGATTTCTCTTGAACAAGGCCAGCGAGGTGCTCTGCCTCACATATACCGGGATTTTGTTCCACAGCATAGGGAGTCTTTGGGTGATGAATCTATCCCTCCAGCACGTCCTATTAATAGCCGTGTCGAGGTTTAAGTCTCCCGCCCTTGTGGCTCTGATGGATCTAGATTTTTTGAGGTGAAGCATATTCATCAAATTTGGGTTTGACATGGCCTTGTATGTTAGGCAAAGGTCACCTCTGAGCAAGCGGTGGCGACTGAATAGAGCTGGAGTTCTTTCAGTCGGGCAGCATAGGACAGATTTTGAGACCCTTTATCCTTTTGGTGAGGAACTTTTGTGGCCTCTCCAGCTGCTGCAAGTGTCGGGTCAGATACATTCCGAATGGGGCATTGCACTCAATCATTGGTCTGATGAGTGATGAGTATAGGGAGACTATGACCTCCCTTGATCTAGATGAGAATCCCTTCATGATAAGGTGGGCAATGTAGAAGGTCTTCCTAACTACTTTAGCTACATGGGTGTCGAATGACAGACTACTATCAACCTGGGTCCCCAGGTCCCTGATAACTTCTTCTGTGCTCAGTGAATTGCCACCTATTTGGTAGCTAGGGGTAACCTTGTTTTTCCCGAAGGGTATGACTATGCATTTTTTGGCATTTAACTTTAGGCCATGGCTCTGGCACCAGTTATCCATTTCTGTGAGACCCTTCTGAAGGATATCTGTGTCAGATGTGTTTTCTACTATGGCCCAGTTTGCAGCCACCTGCAAACTTTGTCAGCCATAACCCTCCTGTGTTTGCTTGTACTTGGAAAAGTAGATGCCAAACAAGAGTGGGCCCAGGACTGAGCCCTGTGGGACACCACTTGTGACAGGCTTTGAGTCTGACATGGCGCCAGCAACTCTGACCCTGTGGGTTCTGTCACTCAGCCAGTTTGCAACCCATCTTGTGATGTATGGGTTAACATTTAAGCTGATGAGTTTTTCAATGATACCCGAGTGGGGTATTGTATCGAAGGCCTTCGCCAGATCGAGGTAGGCTGTATGGACTGCCTTTCCCTCATCAATGGCTTTGGTGACTGTTTCGAAAAAGTCAACCAAGTTTAAAAGGCATGATCTGCCTTTGACAAAGCCAAACTGGGTTGGATCCAAAGTCTGCAAATTCCCTATGTCTTTGTTTATGAGGTCCATTATGATCCTCTCCATGGCTTTGCAGATAAGGCTCGTCAAGCTAATGGGCCGGTAATTTCCAGGGTCGGTGGAGGCACCGCCTTTGTGAAGTGGGACCACAGTTGCAGTGCGCCACTGCCTGGGTACGTATCCGGAGGTGAGACTATGATTAAACAGCTGTCCTAGCTGTGGGTTTAATTCCTCGTTGAGTTCGTGGAGCACACAGCCGGGGACACCATCAGGTCCCATGGATGCTGTGTTTTTTGCTTTGGAGAGAGCAGTTCTCACTTGGGCGTTAGAGATGTTTGGGGGCTGCAATCATTTGGTATAGATATCTCTCCTTTTGGGGGGGAGGGAGAAGTTTGCACTGAACCTGTCAGCCAGTATGTTGGCAATGTCTGTAGGATCAGTAATCTTCACATCATTTTGAACTAGTTCTGAGCATATCTGGGAGTTTCCTCCCAGGTTTCTAACATAGCTAAAGAAGGCCTTATGATTGTCTTTTGAGTCTTTAGCTATTTTTCTCTCAAAATTTGCTTTGGATGATTTTATGAGAGCTCTTAGTTTTTTATTTATAGTGATCAAGGGTGTCTTACCTTTTAAGGATCTTGCTCTATCTTGTAGTAGCTTCCTCCTTTTGTTGTAGAGTTTGTTTATGGCTGGGGTCCACCAGACTGGACGCTTGCCTTTGGTACAAAGAGTCTTTGTTTTGCTTGGGATTGCCTTATCCATGCAGTCCTGCAGGTGCTGGTAGAAGGCATTTGTAAGTGATTCAGCGGCTTGAGTACTGTTTTCCGCCGCTCGGGGGCCTTAAAGGAGACCACACTAGTCTTTAGAAGTGTGAAGTTGGCTTTCGAGAAGTTCTTTACTGTGGTTTTTTTATTTCAGGTGGGGGTGGGATGAGGACCTCCAGCGAGATTAGTTTGTGATCTGATCTCACCAGTGAGGGTATACTTCGGTGTTGAACATTGTGCTCCCATGTTCGTGATGATGAGATCAAGTATGTTTTCTCCTCTTGTGGGGATGGTGACTAGTTGTTCCATGGCATTTGAGTTTATGAATTCCAGGAACTTTTGGGCTAGGGTGTTTGGGCTTGAGTAGTGTTCCCAGTCTATATTAGGGTAATTGAAGTCACCTAGTATGATGGTGTTTGGTAATACATTTATCCCCTCTAGTGTTTTCAGGAAGGCCATGTGAGGTTCCTGAGTTTGTGAGGGTGGCCTGTAACATGCTACAATTTGCAGCGCAGTCTTGCCTATGGTTAATTGCACCTGGATGGTCTCCGATGCATCGTGCGTTGCCACCAGTCTTGAGGTGTGGGTGTCCTTGATGAATATGGATACCCCCCCTCCTTTCTTGGTATTGTCCGGATTTTGGGGCCGGAACGCATGATATGAGGTAAAACCTGATAGTGCTGGGGTGCTCTCAGGAGCCTTGAACCAGGTTTCTGTCACAGCACAGACATCGATGTTCTCCATACTGAGAAGGGCCTCGAGTGCATGCATTTTGAGATTTAGACTTCTGGCATTGAGCAGCATTACCCTTAGTTTTTTCCTTTTTTGTGTTCTAGGGTGGTAGGTTTAGAATTTGAGCCTTGCCTAAAAAGGCACTATGGGGTGGCAAGAGCCTTTGCCAATATCCGGAATCCCAGGGTGACAGGTGCAAGCCGTCCCTTGAAGCAGCGTGGCTTATCCAGCATGTCATCCCAGGCAGACAGACATTGGATCCCCTTTGAATGACACCAGAGTTTAAGCCAATTGTTAAAGCTGATCATCTTATCGCTGTATTGTGGCATCATTCTTGGTGAAGGTAGGATACTGCTCAAGGTCAGGGTCATACCTGCCTGGGCTACATAATCAGAGAGCTCCTCAATGTCTCTTTTCATGTAGTCCAAGGAGGTACGTCTCAGGTCGTTTACACCAGCGTGGACAATGACTGAGTCGTATTTGTATCTGCTGTTGAGAGACCTGAGTGCTTGCGTTATGTGGCGGATTCTAGCGCCCGACAGGCAGCTTACTGTGACCTTCTCCTTACTCAGTCTGGTGAGCGGGACGTCAGTGTGTCTGACTATGGAGTCACCAATGACTAGTGTGTCTGGCATTGTGTTTGTCCTTAAGGGCTGTGACTGTTCAACACATAGACCTCACAGTCCGAGTGTCACAGGTGTTGTGTTCTGAGGTGGTGGTTGTTTGGGTGTCTGCTTTGGTGGCCTCTGCTGTTTTGGTAGATTTTTGATCAGAGCCTCCGAGTATGTCTTTGTGTGTTTATGTGTATGATTTGAGGTTGTGATGGTACTATGTGAGACTGGGTCTATAGTGTGTGTGGTAACCTTCTCCTTCTGACTGGTCTTGCCAGTCCTATGTTGAGAGAGCTCAGCCTCCAGTTTGGCCGTATAGTTGCATCTCTCGCATGTATTTGTGTTTTGTGGGAGGAGGAGAGGGTTGTCTGTGTACATGAGGCAATTGTAACATTGCCTCAATATTCCCAAGTTCACCAGCTGAGCAGGAGAGGACACTAGCAACTGATCCCTCGACATGCTAGAAGGAATAGACAAAAAAAACTTTAAAAGAGATTCGGGGGGACTTGGGTAACCGAGAAATGGGGGTTTGCCTTTTTGGGGTACTATCTATGACAAGAGTGCCGTATCAAGGTAATAAGTACTGTAGGAGCAAGTGCTAGGTTTAACAGATAGAGAATAGTCTACTTGGAGTCAAGTAGAGATGATCTTTTTAGTTATAGGATACGCTGATTTTCGCGCTAAAGCTCGCTTTATAGCAGGGGGCTGGAAAAGACAGGAAATGACCCAAAATGGCCAATAGAGTGGTTTAAGGCAGTAACTTGTAGTCTAAGGACAAACAGGCAGCTCAGTACTCCCCACTCTCACTGGTGAGTAAAGAAACTTCCCCCTGACCAAACAAGGAAAATGGAGAAACACAGGAACCAAGACAAAGCCCAGGGATCAGCAAAATCTGGTCTCTGGAACACTAGTTAGGAAAGTATGGAAAACAAGGATATTTTTTTTGTTTTTTTCAAGTTTGTTTACAGAAAAGCAGAAAACACAATAAATGCTATGATTTTCGACTAAATGCTATCAAAAGCTAGTACACTTGAGTGTATTAGCCTGTAGTTTAACTTTTAGGCAAAACGTAAACTAGCAAGTGCAGTAAACAGTTTTAGCTTATAAACACAGTAAAAACAGTGCAAACTTTGATAAAACAAGCAGAAACAGTAGTCGAAAGGCACAAAAAGTCGAAAAAAGCCAAGAGAAATACTTAAAATCTGGAAAGGTAGTCTTTTCTGGTCTCTGCTGCTAGAGGAACACTGCTGGCCACCACGAGGAGCTGTGCTGAGTTCTCAATAGCTGGAAAAGCCCGCCAAAACGCGCTTTATAGCAGGAGGCTGGAAAAGACAGGAAATGACCCAAAATGGCCAATAGACTACAAGTTACTGCCTTAAACCACTCCTCTAAGGACAAACAGGCAGCTCAGTACTCCCCACTCTCACTGGTGAGTAAAGAAACTTCCCCCTGACCAAACAAGGAAAATGGAGAAACACAGGAACCAAGACAAAGCCCAGGGATCAGCAAAATCTGGTCTCTGGAACACTAGTTAGGAAAGTATGGAAAACAAGGATATTTTTTTTTGTTTTTCAAGTTTTTTTACAGAAAAGCAGAAAACACAATAAATGCTATGATTTTCGACTAAATGCTATCAAAAGCTAGTACAATTGAGTGTATTAGCCTGTAGTTTAACTTTTAGGCAAAACTTAAACTAGCAAGTGCAGTAAACAGTTTTAGCTTATAAACACAGTAAAAACAGTGCAAACTTTGGTAAATCAAGCAGAAACAGTAGTCGAAAGGCACAAAAAGTCGAAAAAGCCAAGAGAAATACTTAAAATCTGGAAAGGTAGTCTTTTCTGGTCTCTGCTGCTAGAGGAACACTGCTGGCCACCACGAGGAGCTGTGCTGAGTTCTCAATAGCTGGAAAAGCCCGCCAAAACGCGCTTTATAGCAGGGGGCTGGAAAAGACAGGAAATGACCCAAAATGGCCAATAGACTACAAGTTACTGCCTTAAACCACTCCTCTAAGGACAAACAGGCAGCTCAGTACTCCCCACTCTCACTGGTGAGTAAAGAAACTTCCCCCTGACCAAACAAGGAAAATGGAGAAACACAGGAACCAAGGCAAAGCCCAGGGATCAGCAAAATCTGGTCTCTGGAACACTAGTTAGGAAAGTACACTTTCATCTGCCTTGCGTCTGTGCTCACAAAACTTTTTCCTATACGTTTCAGATGTTAGCTTAAACAATTCTAACAAGTGATTTTTAACAGCAGTATAATCAAACCATGCAACGGCAGACATTTTTGACAAAACAGTTACAGCTTTACCATGGAGTAAGAGGGTCAGGAACCATACCCAGAGCCTTTGGTCAACACTATACTGTTTGCTTATCCTCTCAAACATATGAATGAAACTGTCAAAATTATTCCCCTCTTTAAATTGCGGAAGACATTTACTAACCTTTTGTGCTTCTGGGGTCCGGTTACTCCCTTCTCTATTACCTCCATGACTCTGCCAAAGAGTCAGCATTTCCCTCATGCCTCCTCTGCCGCACCTTTTCCTCGGCTTCTATCTCCAAATGCCTGGCCTCCAACTTAAGTCTCTTTAGCTCCAGATGGATTTTTAAGTCCTCTGCAGAAAGAATTATCTGTCCATTCTCCGAGGGTATTATATCTCCACTGCCATGGATTTTTAAATCCTCTGCAGAAAGGTTGAGCTATCCATTCTGATTGCCCTCCTGGTTGCTGTTTTCTGATGCAGCTCTAACCAAGGCTGCAATTAGGTCTGCCTTAGTCAGGTTTCCATGCACCAGTCCCCTAGCCTGGCACATCTCCGCCAGCTGGCTCCTTGTCAGCTTTCCATACTCCTCTGCTGACATGCTGCCTGCTCACCCTGACTAACTAAGCTAACAAAAGAAGTAAAACAATTGTGATCTGAACCTTGAGTATACACTGCGTGGCTGATTTGGAGTACAAAACACCTTCAAAGCTCACTGTACACAAGCTACAGGAATTCACTCTGCCCACACCACTATAAGTCAATTAGTATTTGCCAACCAATTAATATATGGTGTGGATATCCCACCACTGCCAAACAATTAATATGTGATGCCCGTGCCCTGGCCCAGCAATCATGGAGCCGCAATCGTCACCACTAACACCAGTGAGGGGCGTCTCATATAGGAGGAAAGGATAATAAATGCACACAGTAAAGTGCAATTTCCCTTAAGAGCACACAGAGCTCACAGTCAGCCTGGGGCTGGTTTCTCCCTTTTTCTCCAGGTCCCCAATAAGACTCCCCACTGGCACAGCTATAGGGTCCAGATCTGATCCAGCTGAGCAAGCTAAAACCTCCAGCACCCTCTCTGTCCAACCAGCACTTTGTGTCCCTGCCCAAGTAGCTGACACACACACACACTTTGAGATAAGAGTTTGTACAACCACACAGACACTCCTGAGGAAGGCTGGCACAGGTTCTCCAGCTGTGTCCCTTTTACCCAGACTGTACGGTAGAAATCACTGCCACCACCCAGCTAATATTTAGCAGCTACTCAAAGGCCCTTAAAAGGGTGCCCAATTATTACTGTGCAATATTATTATCCAATTGGTAGTATAACTAAACAGTCGGGACCTATTAGAGTGACTTGGTACAGGATCACTATATACATGCACTGTACTCTTAGAGCTTAATGTATCTCTACATAAAACAGCCACAGTTGAAAGGTTTTAAAATATTTAATAATAAATAGTTAAAACACAAGACAATACTTTTTACTACACAGTGCTAGTCAATAGTTCAGAGATCACAGAGAAATACTTAAAATACTTCAGTAGTACATTACTGACAAAACAGAAAAAACACTTGGTCTAATCTTTCTAGTTTCTAGCTATTTCTAAGAGAAAACACAAGTTTAAGATAAACTTACATATAAAACACAGAAAGAGTGCTGATGAGTTGGATGGTCAAGACAAAAATGCTTAATGTTCTCTGATTCTCTCTGTTTTTAAAATCACATTCCTGGTTCACATTACATCATTCTTCACACTTCCCTGGGTTCTCAGGCTAACAAACTACATTTACATTCTTCACCTCTGGGCAGAAACCAGAGCAACAAAGGCATTTATGCATGCAAATTCTGGCCATTAACTCTGGCCTTACACCAATGGCAAGAATTCCTTCATCTAGACTTGCTGGAGCCAACTTTAAAGATCAAAGACAGTCATAAAATGCTTGACTTAGCTTCCTTACAGCAGAGTGCACTGTTGTTACATTTTTTTGCAGTTCCACATGTAACAGCATTTCTTCCATTTAAGACAACAAGCCTGTGGTTTACATTAATATTTACAGATGTCAGAATATCTATAAAATTCTATCTGGCTAGGCTGGCAGCCTTCACAGAAGGATATACTATTTTCTTTATTATGGTCATTATATATAATTTCATATAAGTGATTTATGAATTTTGGCATAGCATTACAAGAAGAACTGTTAATTATTCTACATAAATCTTGGGAGTACATTAAAATGCTTTGTAGAGTCAACCAATCCTGTGATTGGATTTTATAAGTTGTTTCTATCTCTTGACTATCTAAAACTTTTAACTCTTTTATGCATTGTATCCAACAGAAAAATTAGTTTTGTTCCCAAGATATTATTATTTCTCTATATATTTTCATAGGTTCATAGGTAGGTACTAGGCTATCGGCCCTGGGGCCTATACAAGCCCAGCCAAAAAGGTACCCTGGCTTTTGCCACCCAAGAAAATTATTTTCCTGTGCCACAGAGCCACAGAGGTGATCCCCAGGGTAAATTTCTTATTTCCCATCCAATCATTAAGATTTTTCTTGAAGAGTGCTAATGAGGAGCGTTGTTTGATATAGATAGGTAGTTTATTCCAGAGTATGGGAAGTCTCTGGGACAGGAATCTATCCCTCAGGCATGTTCTGTTTATTGTGGTGACAAGGTTTAGGTCCCAAGAGTGTGTAGCTCGGAGGGATTGGGATTTCTTTAAGTGGAGCATGTCAAACATCTCTGGGTTTGACATAGCTTTGTATGTTAGGCAGAGATCACTTCTGAGTAGGCGATATGCGACGGAGTAAAGCTGGAGTTTTTTTAGACTGTCTGCGTAGGGCATCTATTTGAGGCCATAATCCTCTTTGTGAGGTATTTCTGCAGCCTTTCCAGTTGTTGTAGATGTCTTGTGAGGTACATACCAAAAGGAGCATTGTACTCTATAATGGGTCTAATGAGTGATGAGTAGAGGGGAACAATGACCTCTTTTTTTCTGGATGAGAAATCTTTTGTGATGAGGTGTGCCATGTAGAAGGATTTCCTGACTACTGTGATGAGGTGTGCCATGTAGACGGATTTCCTGACTACTGTGGCAATGTGATTATCAAATGAGAGACTACTGCCCACCTGTGTCCTAAGGTCTCTTATCACACTTTCAGTGTTAAGTATACTACCGCCTATGTTGTAGTTCATGGGTACAGAGTTTTTATCAAAGGGGATGACAGTGCACTTTTTGGCATCGAGCTTGAGGCCATTGCTTTGACACCAGGCATCTGTCTTAGTGAGGCCCTTTTGTAGGAGGTTCGATTATGGCACCTAGTTTGCAGTCATCTGTGAACTTCATTAGCCAAAGACCTTCTGTGTTAGCCTGTACTTCAGAGAAGTAGATGCTAAACAGGAAAGGACCCAGGACTGAACCCTGTGGTACTCCACTTGTCACTGGTCTGAAGTTGGATTTGGAGTCTGCTACTTTTACAGTGTTGTCTGTCAGTGAGCCAGTTGGCAACCCATCTTGTGACATAGGGATTTATACCTAGTTTAGTGAGTTTATCTATAATTCCAGAGTGGTGGATGGTGTTGAAAGCCTTGGCAAGATCTAGATAGGCTGTGTGAACCACCTTACCCTTGCCTACGGCTTTGGTGACTGCTTCAAAGAAGTCTGTCAGGTTTAGGAGACATGATCTGCCTTTTACAAACCCGAACTGGGTGGGGTCCAGAGTTTGGAGATTATCAATGTATTTGTTTATAAGTTCCATGATGATACCTTCCATGGCCTTGCAGATCAGGCTAATGGGGCAGTAGTTCCAGGGGTCCGTGGTGGCTACCCCCTTGTGGAGTAGGATAACCGTTGCTGTGCGCCATTCAGCAGGTACAAAGCCTGAGATGAGGCTATGATTGAACATGGCACTTAGGTGGGGTGCCAGTTCGTTCTGTAGTTCATGTAGAACGCAGCCTGGGATGTTGTCTGGTCCCGTGTATGCTGTGTTCTTGGCTTTGCAGAGTGTGGTTTTACTTGTGCAGCCATGATTACAGGAACTTTGCATTCTTCCGGTATAGAGATGGGCTCTTTAGGGGGTGAGAGGGGGGTAAAGTTAGCACTGAACCTATCTGCCAGGATGTTGGCAATATCAGTTGGGTTTGTATATTTAGTGCCATTGTGCTGTAACTCATAGCAGATCTGAGTGTTGCCATTGAGATTCTTGACATAGTTATAGAATGCTTTGTGGTGGTCTTTAGAATCAGTGGCAATTTTGTTTTCGTAACTAGCTTTGGAGGATTTTATCAGGGATCCCAGCTTCTTACTGAGGCTGACCAGGGAGCTCCTCCACTCGTGGGATTTTACTCTCTTTTGCAACAATATCTTCCTTCTGTTGTACAGTTTGTTTATGGCAGGGGACCACCAGATTGGCTTCCTTTTTTGGAGGATAGCGTCTTGGTTCTGTTTGGGATAGCACGATCCAGGCACTCATGTAAGTGCTTATAAAGTGCAATTGTATAGGATTCAGTAGTCGTAACTGTATTGTCCATCTGCATGGGTGTCATGAAGTTCACCACTTCTGTCTTAAGAAGCATGAAGTTGGCTTTGGAGAAATGTTTTTGCCATGGTTTCCTTAATGGGGGGGGGTTTGTGAGGATAATCCCTTGTTATGGTGAAAGGTATTAGGAGATCAATCCAAAGTTTCAGGTCCATATTAGCATTTATAAGTTTCCTAAATGAATGAATGTAGCAATTAATCAGATATTTTTTAGTCGGCTTTGCTATTTTATATTGCATGCATGTACTTATTAGATACCAAGGACTATTAGCTTTATGTAGTATTGGAAACTTATTTAAAAAAGTAAACTCATTTATTGATATGACAGTTAGTAGTTCTTTCCATCTGGCCTAAAGATTGGGATTTATCCAGTCTGTAATAGTTTTGGATATGGATGCCTTTATATATGTTTCTATATCTGGAAAGTTTAATCCTCCTAGTTTCCATGGTCGAATATGATGTGCTAAGGCTATTCTATTTCTCTTAGGGAACCATAAACATTTTAAGAAAACTGAATTAATTTCTTTGAAAACACATTTATCGGGAAGCAATTGAATAGCTGTAGCCGCATATAGAATCTTGGATAGTAAAATCAATTTTATTAATTGAAGCCTGTCTTCAAAATAATATTTTCTGAAGAATAGCATTTTGTTCTGTGTATTCTTGTTAAATAAAATAACATTCACACATCTGTATGAAAGTTGTATAACATGGCATAAACGTTGCATAATCAATTATGGGTATAAAAGATCAAATTCATATTAAAAGTTTGCAACTTTCCAACCTGTCTGTATTGTCATTGGCATAGCTCTTAAATAGTACCACAACATTTCCAGATGTCCATTATCACTCATTCGAGCCTGTCCTAAACACCAGTGATGCCCATGGGCTGAGAGAGAGATAGAGGTAAGTTGCGTATGAGCTCATTACTGTCTACCGATTTCTTTGTAATGTCATCTTGGAACACTGTGGCACCCTTCAGAATAAGATCCAGCACTCATTTGTACATAGTGACTAGAAGTCTAATATACCAAAAATAATTAGCCAGTTCTCCTTGTATCAAGTTCCTCTATACTATATACCATAAAAGTCACAAACAACACTGCACACCTATAAAATGGTGTTGAAAATTAAGACTCTTATTTTGTTACAGACTTTATTGTATAACTTGTTTAAATGTTAACTATTTCAGTTAGCAAGCAACATATGCATTCAGCAGGATATCCATTAAGTTTACACCTTTTCTGGTTACTGCAAAAATATTACTACTCACTTGTCACAGTTAAGCAGTACAAACCAGCAGAGTCTATTTTTTAAAAGTTACACAAGTTTTTAGATATTTTTAGTCTCCGATTCATCTTTGCAATGGCATGCTTTGTATTATTGACATTCACGAGCCCTCAGGATAGCAATAAATGTCCAAGATCCCTTCGAGTGGCATTTTTGAAGTGCTTCTTGCAGTTGCATACCGAAAAAGGCCACAGCTACCTTGCAGTCTGCTTGGGGTATAAAAGTATCTATGCAAACACTTTTAGGCAAAAATCCTAAATCTTCTAGTCTTTGCATATTTGGGAGCCATACATGTGTCCTCCCATTGTTTCTTTGTGAATTGCATATCTAATCTCGCTTCCTAATCTTTTCTGACTTTTCTGATTGATTCCTATAGTTATCGTGCAATATTTTATATCCCCTACTAATTATCCACTTTTTAACAGCAGCTTCTGTTCTATATTCAATTAAAAACTAACCATTGCAGGTCTTTCATTTTGGATTCCCCTATCCCTTTATATATTCTGAATCCCTAATGAAAGACAATCACTAGCCTGCAATCCAAATGTCTTCTTGGCCTCTTCCTGTTCTGTTACCTTTCCTTCTCTAATTATTCCTAATATCTTGGTTCCTTTGCCAGCTTCCTAAAGTAAATTTCAATCATGTCTTGTCTATTCTCTGTACCCTAATTGCTGTCATCCCTATCAGCAGAATCTCCTTTCTCCACACCTGTGTTGGCTAAGTTCTTAGTATACTTTCTTATTCTTTATAAATATAATATTTTCTACGACTGTTATTTTTCCTATAAGGATCTGCTCTTAAAATCCCATTTTTTTCCTTATTTCTTGAATTACCCCCCTCCTTCGCCATCATCCCTTTCCATTTTGAATTGTGGCTTTCTGCTTGTTTATGTATAAGAACTTTATCGGTGTAGCTCTAAAATATCCATTCAAATCAGGTAATCCTAAGCCAACTTATCCCAATTGACTCTTGCCCTCTGCCCCTCCCAAATAAAATCATTCAACTCTTTATTAAATACTGTCCACAACGTCTTCTCTGGTTGATAAAAATATGCTTGACCTGTGTATAAAACTAAGGGGACTAAAATCTTTTACCGCTTGTACCTTACTCTCTAAATCCATGGGTAAGAGCTTCCAGTTTCTCAGTTTTTGTATTATCTTTTGTTTAGTCTCTTCCCACATATCCTTAGCTATCATAACAGAATCTTTTTAACCCATACTCCTGAGTTCTTAATTTTATTATGTCCCCATAAATATGGGTATGGCTGGACCAGTTCATGTGTGGGCACATAGTTTATAGCTATAGCTTTTGTTTTATCTTTATTAATTTTATACCCCCCCAAAAAAAAAAAACCTGAAACTGTTTCACAATATTCTACAACACTGAGATGTCATTTTCTGGTTCCACCAGGTACAAAATAATAATATCTACAAATAATGCCAACTTTCTTGAACACCACACCAGTTATATCCTTGTATTTCGGAGTGCCTTATTTTCTTTGCCAGTGGTTCTAAAGAGAACACAAATAAAGGGGAAAGAGGACACCCCTGCCTGGTTCCTCTGTTCAGACAGCCTATGAGAGGGGAATCCTCTTACTTTGATTTTTGCCTCCGTTCTCTGATATATCCTTCTATTTAACCTTATTTATTGTATCTGGGAATGCAAATGCTTCCATTGTCCTACTCATAAAATCCAGCTTACTCTGTTGAATGCTTTCTCTACATCAAGACCTATCAATAAAAGTGTGGTAATTTGTTACACTCTGCTTCCCTCTGGATCATCATTGTTCTATTAATGTTACCAAAAGTTTGTTTTCCCTCCATAAAACCACATTGGCCATATCTATTAATTTTAGCATCACATTTGCCATTCTTTTAACCATTATAGACAAATGACTTTATATTCATGGTTTAGAAATGAGATGGGCCTATATAAAGCTGGATTAGATGGGTTTTTACTGTCTTTAAGTATTACAACCACCACAGCGTATTTTCCAGGACGTTGGTGCCTCCCCTCCTTTTAAAATACTGTTAAACAAAACCTTCCAGATTTTTATCACTTTCTTCCCTTCTAACTCCCAAACTTCCACTGGAATATCATCTGTTCCTGAAGACTTTCCTGTAGATTGGTTATACATCACCATGTTTATCTCATCTCTTCATAAATTGCATATTTAGACGTTGAACTAAGCAAAGATTACCATAATGCAGCCTATATAGCAAAAATTTTTAGGAAAGATACATATTCAAATACATTTCTTCAATGCACCAGTTGTCACCCTACATTTCAGAAAAAATCAGTAGTGAAGTGTCAACTGGTGAGAGCAGCCAGGATGACATCAAGAGACGTAGATTTCAAAGAAGAATGTGTTTTGCTAAAAATATTTTTTATACAAATAGGGTATCCAATTACCCTTATTCAGGAAATCACTAGAGAGGTCGAACATAAAAGGAAGTTAGTTATATATACCCCTATTCTAAATGACAGTCTAGTAAATAGAACGTGGGAGCAGATAGAAAAACAGCCATTATGCTCCTACAGTTTTATTTGTACATTTTCCTTAGATTCTAGTGAAATTGTGGCTATCATCATGAAGAATTGGGAAATATTAATGAGAGATGAACATTTAAGATAGTTGTTCCCAGAAACACCTAAACTTGTCTTTAGACGAGGAAGTAATTTGAAGTCAATCCTAGAGGCCAATAGTAGAGTTACTAGTAAAAGAGAGGGCATGTACAAATGTAATAAGTGTCGTATGTGCAAACATATTGACATAGGGTTGAGCTTCGAAATTAGAAACAAAAAATTCAAAATTAGAGGAAAATATGACTGTCAAAGTAAGCAGGTTGTTTATCTAGCTAAGTGTGGTGCATGTCCTGCTTTTTATATCGGGAAGACTGATAGAAAGCTATGTGAGAGGATATATGAGCACACATATTGTATTGCCAAGAACAAATTGGAAAATGCATTAGCTAGACACATCAGTGAAAATCCAGGACACTTATTTAAATTTAGAGTCATCCAACAACTTGTAAGTGATGGGAGAGGGGGACCTGAATCACTCGGATTGGAAAAAAGTGAGTTAATTTGGCAACTGCGATTGAACGCTTGCCAATTTCCAGGGATTAATGAAGTAAGTTCTATAATGTGTATTTTACATTTAAAGAACTTACTTATATAACAGTTAAAGTTTATATATGTACTCCCAAGTGTTGTCAGTGGTGTTTATATTGGATTAATGGTAATAACTTCAATATTTTTATTAGTATTGTTACTATTATTTTTTATTTTTTTATCATTATTTCTATTAATCTATTAATTTATTAATTTAATTTAAGTTTAGGTTTGATTTTTTTCCATTGTCTTATTTCTTCAGCATACATATATTTTTTTTAGTATATATAAGATCTAGAGCGAACCACTTGTTGGCAATTGAATAGCATATGATAACAAAATTTATATTAGAAAAATTGATGTAGCTTCGTTGCAACTACCTAAGTGGTAGTTAAGCCTTATAAAGAAGGATGTTTAACAGTAACAAGCTTTTATGATAAAAAAAAGTGCATACACCATAAGAGTTGAATAACCATAATACATGTATGTTTTATATTTATAATGTTTCACAATGTTTTTATACGTACGGAATAGTATATTTTTAGTGTGTGTTCCACAAGTGAGGTAGTCTATAAACGAGACAGTTTAGATACAATTATACAACAATGTATCTATTAGGTAGATACAACTGTATGTTTTTGAAAACAGTGAACCAATAGCAACAGCGTTGGTTCGTGCAAGTGTCTCGAGATTAGGTTTAAATTAAGTGCCTCACTGAGAAAAGGCTATCTGATGATTTTATCTGAGGAAGTTGGGTAACGTGTACTTGACGAAAAGTGTATTTGTAATTGAACGCTTAATAAACAATAACCTTTTTTATGTATCTTTACATCCAAGTCATTGCATTTTGGAGACTTACAGTGAGGAACCAGGAGTTCGTGCTGTTTTTGTGTGAGAAATATAATTTCATAATCAAAAATTTTGAAGTTGATCTCAGATAGTGAGATGATTATGAGATATTTTAATATGAAAAGTGTTTTATATGAAAACCAAGATCATCTGCATAAGTTTTCCCATTTAGTGCTTGGGTATAGAAGGAGGAAAGAGAGCTGAGCTGTAGAGTGCAACTCTGAACTAGTAAGTTACGTTAAAAAATAAAATAAAAACCTTTCATTTTTTAGTGTAGTTTACTAAGATAACTTTCAGATCTACTATTTTGCTGTACAGTTAAGTGCAGGCTCTTTATTCGACACTTTAACTGACCTGCAGCGAGGGACTGTACCTAATCAATTTGTAATACTTTCTAAACCATTATGAGATGTGCAGGCACAATTCTTCCTAGGTAGGCAACCTTTCCAATCATATATAAGAGGAACTTAAAGGGCTTGCCCTAAAATTTCACTTCTTCAGACAACAGTAAGGTTGTAGATGCCAACGTTTGTGTTGATAACTGTTAATTGTTGTAACTGTAAACTAGACTGCACAGAGATAGTACATTCATTGTGGCATACCTTTGTATACTCTTGTAGAAACAGGAAGCAACAGTCACAAATAACGCAAATGCTGGAAGATAAACTCTTTATATAAAAAACACGGCAAAGCTTTCAGGTAAAAACCTTTCTTCAGTGCATACTGAAGAAAGGTTTTTACCTGAAAGCTTTGCCGTGTTTTTTATATAAAGAGTTTATCTTCCAGCATTTGCGATACCTTTGTATACTACCACAAATTAAACATTTTTTTAAATAAAAGACCAGATGTTTGTCCTTCTGTATCCTTGCAGTATGGAATATTGATCATTCATCTGCTGCAATAAACATAACTGACTGAGAGAGGAAGTAGTTTATTAGAAAGTCAATATTCCATCTATTTCAATGTAGTATGACCTTGAAGTTAGGTCCCGCGGTGGTGGTGCTGTGGTAGCATTGTCGCCTCACAGTAAGACGCTGTCCGGTTCGATCTCAGCTAAAGAGTCTTCTGCGTGGAGACATGCGTGAATGGGCGTACCTTCGTTGAAGGTTGTGCGTCAGGACTGGTAACTCGGCACGTAAAAATCAACTACCAATCATTAGCGGACCGGAGTTCTGCTGTGGCGACCCCTAACTGGGAAAAGCCGAAAGACACAACAACAACAAAAAAATGACCTTGAAGTTAGTGTATTTAGTTTTTGGGGCTGTAGTAGAGTGCATCCTCCCTGCAAAAAAACAAAAAAAACCCACCAGCAATATAGCAATATAGTATATATTTATATGTATATATGTATACACACACTTATATATATATATATATATATATATATATATATATATATATATATGTGTGTGTATGTATGTATGTAATATAGTTTTAGCATTGGATTTTATTTGTGTAATTTGAATTTTAGATAAACACACAAGTGATTTAAATATGGAATATGTATGAGGCTGGTGTATGCTGCATGGAATGTCTTGCAAGTTTAGAGAAGTATTGTGAAAAGTGGTAGTGCCTTGAGTTACTGAATCAGTTTCTCCAATCCTGTGGTATATGATATTTAAAGTATCACACAAACCTGATCTCTACATATTTTATTTATCCAATTTTTTTCTTTCAGTTTGAGCTTCTCTTTCCATTATCATCACTTGAGTGCAATAATTATTTGTCTAGGTTGTGTATTGACTTGCACATTCACATCGTTTCTGTAGGTTTTTGAGTGGTTTTCTACCTTGTTCTGAAGGAAGTTTTAATCTATTCCAATAATGTTGCATATTTTTGTATTTTTGTTATAGTTCATAGAGTTATTTTAAAATGTGTCGGCGTTATGTCTCAACTAGTTTTTGCTGGTTTAATCTTATTTAGTTAATACATTTAGAACTTGAGCCATTTTAGCACGTAATGCTATTTTATATTTGAATGGTTACAGATGTTCATCGTGTTTCACTGTTGCAGTCATTACATTTGGGTAATCTACTGGCAGGTTGCCCTCATTTGGCCTGATTAACAAAGTCTTGGGTCCTGCGTCGGTTGCTGTCCCTTCTTCCATGACGTCAGGTCATCAGGGGTATAAAACATGCAGCCGACGCCATTACATCAGTCTTTCTTGCCACGCGGTGCCCGAAGCAGAAGCAGTTTGTAAGTGCCTGTCGGCCAACTCCTGAAAACCGAAGTCTTCTACTAAAAGCTAAGTACCCCATTGGGGAAACTTTTTCTTGCTCCTTACTGATGTCAGTAAAAGTTAATAATTGTATTACCTGTGGGAAGCAAATAACTCATAAGGATTTTCATTTGTACTGTATTCCTTGCCTAGGCCCTGACCACAATGTACCTTGCTGTCGGTTTTGTGCTTTATTTAATCAGCGCACAATCCTTCATCGGTACATTTTTGCTTCTAAATATTTTGGTTCTCGATTTAATTATCCAGAAATGATGTCATTTAGCCATCCAATTACAGGAATACTGAAAAAATGCAAAGAAAGAGACAGGCCGTTGAGGTCCAAAACTGCCGACGACGCTTCTCCTAAGCCAGTCGCCAGTTCGCCGGTACTCAGTGAGGCGCTTTCGCAGCCCCTGATACCTGCTACTTCTGATTCGTAGGCCTCTACTGAGACCCATTCGGAGTCAGGTATGCCGCGAGATGCTTCACATATGGAACCCGTGGATGTCTCTACCTTGGATGGGTCCAGAGCCGCTGAGCAGGCACCGGCTTCTGAGGGTGTATTCAGGCCTACAGACTTGCAAATTAAATCAACTCCAACTTCAGTTCTAAGACCTAAATCTTGATCTATGTCTAAAAAAATGATGGTCAGACCACATGTTCAGGCCCCTATGCCTGAAAAACAAATGATCAAAATGGCTGAAGATTTAATTACTCTAATCAGGGGTAGTCAACCCCCCCCCCTCCAAAAGGCCTAGGATTGAACTTGACTATGAATCTTCTGAACAGGACTCTGTTTCTTCTGACTCTTCTAATGATCTAGATTTGTCTATTCCTACTTATGAGGACTCTGATGCAGAGGATTCCATTCCCTGTGCTTCTCCGCCTGAGGATTTCTCTTTTGGGGAAACTTTACATACCTTAAGGGATCATTTCCACTGGAAAAGTCAGGATTCCTCTGAATCCAAAAAGAGGCTTAGGGATTTCCTTCTTCTTCCTCAGCATAGGCCTTTGGCTATACCTCCTGTACTAGACATTGTTGATGATGTGTTTTCGGAATCCAGTATGGCCCCTGATTCCCTGCCTCCAACCCCTAGCAAACCAGACAGGTACTACAGGGTTCCTGAGTCCCACAAATTCCTTTTCACAAATCTTGTTGCGGACCCTGAAACCATTTCTTAGGGGCCCAAGGGCATTAAGGCTTCTACTGCTAAAATTCCTACACTTCAGGGCGCTGGATAGATGGGGTATAAAGGTTTATCCTTCTGCAACCTTAGCCATCCGGGCTTTAAACTGTCAATTCCATATGCTAAAATATCAACAGCATATCATGGGACTGCTTAAACAGAAAATGATGTTGATTTCTGACTGTGTGGAAAATAAAGATTTACAGGATTTATTGCATTCAGCTGAACAAGTTGGCAAACATACTTTGCAATGTGGTTTTGATTCTTTAGAGGCCTCTTGCAGGGCTGCTAAACTGGGTCTGTGCTTAGAAGGCATGCTTGGCTTAAGGAGCAATCTCTGCCAGATCATGTTAAAGCAAAACTTTTGGATGCTCCTTTACAGCAGGACCGCCTGTTTGGCAATAAGGCTGAAGAAGTTCTAAAAAAGATGGAAAATAAAGCTAAATCTATGCAGACTGTGAAAGATTTCTTACAAGTACAACCTCCTAGATTTAGTAGGCACTGGCCTACTAAGAACTGGTCCTTTCCAGCTCCTTCCAGAACCACTCCAGCCAAACCCAGAGATTCCAAAAGCACCAGGTTTCAGTCCCAAGGGACTTTCAGAACTAAGCAATAGGGTGCTTCCACTTCCAAATCTGGAAACAACAAGGCACCACACTATGGTAAACAGTCTCAATGACTTCCCTTTACAATTACCAAGCACTTGCATCTTAGCCACCCCTTTGGGGGGAAAACTGGCTCTTCATTCAAGAAACTGGCAACTTATAACCCAGGACAAATGGGTTTTAAATATAGTGTCTCAGGGATACAGATTTCATTTCCACACACTGCCAACTCCAAACGGGTGGCTAGACCTGACCCCAAATCAGTGGGCAGAGGCTCAGAAACAAGTACTTTCCCTCCTAAACATGGGGGCTACTCAACTAGTACCAGAAGAGGAAAAGGGGCAAGGTTTCTATTCCAGACTTTTCCTGGTACCCAGAAAAGAAAAATCATGGCGTCCAATTCTGGACCTGTCTACTCTAAACACCTTTCTGGACATTCCAAAATTCAAGATGCAGACTGTTCACCAGTTACTTCCTATGCTAGGCAAGGATGCCTGGTTGACAACTCTAGATTTAAAAGAGGCTTACCTGCATATCCCAATCAGGGAATCTTGCAGAAGGTACGTACGCTTCAAAGCAGGCTGCATGCATTATCAGTTCTCTGCACTGCCCTTTGGCTTGTCTACTGCGCCCAGGGTATTCACAAAGTGCCTGTCTCCAGTAATTGCATTTTACAGGCAAAGAAATATTCAAATATATCCATACCTGGACGATTGTCTAATTCAGGCAGAAAACCAGGCCATTCTTCTAAAACATCTGGCGTTTGTAAAAAGAGTTCTAACCTGTCTAGGGTACACCATAAACAAAAAGAGATCTCAACTGGTACCCTCTTAAAAAATTACATTCCTGGGTGCAAGCTTGAATACATCTGCCCAGATGGCTTTCCTTATGCCAGACGAGCAAATTAATTTGGTGACTTACTTCACGCAGGTGGCCACAAAAACCCTGCTATCTGCAAGGCAAATACTGCAAGCCTTGGGGTTCATGGCCTCCTGTATTCTTCTAATTCCATATGCAAGACTGCATATGAGGAAACTTTAGTGGTACTTAAACATTTTATGGAGTCAACATTGTCACAGCCTGAAAACAATGATTGCTATCGTACCTTGCCTGCACCTAGAGTTCCTATGGTGGGCAGAGGCCTGCTAGCAAAACAAGGGACGGCCATTCACACCACCCCCTGCCACCCAAACACTAACTACAGATGCATCAGACTATGCATGGGGGGTTTATCTGGCAGGGAAGTGCATTCAGAGCAAATGAAGCCCAAATCAAATGCACCTTCATATCAATCAAAAAGAAATGCTAGCTGTACAGAATGTACTGACAGCCTTGAAGGACTACCTTCATCTAGGACAATTACTGATAAAGACGGACAGCACCACATTTATGTGGTACATAAACAAGCAGGGGGGTACACATTCCTACCCCCTCTGCAGACTAGCCATGGCATTGTGGAACACGGCCTTGAGCTACCAAGTACAACTACAAGCTCACTTCCTGCCAGGAAAGCTGAATATTGTGGCAGACGAACTAAGCAGAAATCTCATGGACCCACACGAAAGGAAACTGGAACCACGGATTTTCAACATGTTGACACGCAAATGGGGGAGCCCAGACATAGATCTTTTTGCCTCACCCCAGAACTACCAGTTGGACAAATTTTGTACAAGAACTCCTCACAAAAAAGCCTGGAAAGTGGATGCTCTGTCCTTTAGCTGGAAAGACCTATTCAGTCTATGTCTTTCCTCCTCTGCCCTCCAAAGTTCTACTAAAAGTCAAACAGGACAAACCAAAAATGATTTTGATTGCTCCAGACTGGCCTCGCCAACACTGGTACCCACTCTTGCGCAGTGTGTCATATATTTCACCGTGACACCTGCCTCAGACACCTTCCTTGCTGTCTCAGCAGGAGAACCAAATTCTGCACCCTCGGCTCCAAACATTGAATCTTGCAGCTTGGCTAATCACTTAAATCCCCCTTTAGCATCCCTCAGCAAACCTGTGATGGATGTCATTTTGGAGGCGAGAAGACCTAGTACTAGAAAATCTTATGCTGACAAATGGAAAAGATTCTGTGCCTGGAATCAATCTCAAGGGATGAGCACAACAGTGCCGAATTTACCTCAGATTTTGCAATACTTAACTGAGATGCTTCACAAGGGTCTGTCTTTTTCTTCCATAAAAATCCATGCTTCAGCCATTTCAGCTCATTATAACACAGAACCCCCCCCCCCCCCTCTTCTCTCATCCTGTTCTAAAGCAGCATCTCAGAGGGGCCAAAAACTTGAGACCAACCAGGAGAGCTCCAACCCCTGCCTGGGACCTTAACTTTGTTTTGAAGAAACTCACTCTACCTCCTTTCAAGCCAGATGCTACTGCAGACTTAAAATTTATTTCCTGGAAAACAGCCTTCCTTTTAGCAATCACTTCAGCTAGAAGGATATCTGAATTACAGGCCCTTATGGCAGTGGAGCATTTCATCATCTTTCATGCGGACAGGGTGTGACTCAGGACCAATACATCATTCATGCCCAAGGTGGTATCCAGTGTGGCTCTTAATCAGTCCATTCATTTGCCAACTTTCTTTCCCAATCCACAGAACAAGGGGGAACAGATTCTGCATTCATTGGATGTACACAGACAACTTAGATTCTACTTGGACAGGACTAAATCTCAAAGAAAATCTGAACAACTGCTGGTAGCACTTGCTGCAGGGTCAGAGGGGAAGGCTTTTTCAAAGCAAACCATTTCTAAATGGATAAGCCATTGTATTCATTTCTCTTATAAGCACCATGGAAAACCTATCCCACAGGGGATCAGATCTCATTCCACCAGGGCTGCATCTACTTCAACAGCCTTTCTCAGAGGTGTTCCTACCAGGGATATTCTAGAAGCTGCTACCTGGAGTTCAGTTCATACTTTCACCAAGCATTATCACTTACCAATTTTCTCTAAATCCAGAGCTGGCTTTGCCACTGTTGTTTTGCAGGGCCTTATAGCTGGTCCTAATGCTGTATAAATCCATCCTCCCCAACCATAGCTTTGGGAATCTATCCAAATGTAATGACTGCAACAGTGAAACACGATGAACATAGTACAGTTGTGTACACTTACCATAAATGTAGATGTTCGAGTGTATTCACTGCTGCAGTCCTGGTTACCCCACCTCCAGCCCCCTGTTTTTCTCTTACTATACCTCTACTTTCTTTTACTATGCTTAAAAGCCTTTTTGGTGAATTTGCTTTTGTTTGGAGGTATCCTTTTGTGTTTTTAAGTATATATATATATATATATATATATATATATATATATATATATATATATATATATTTTGCTCCCCATTTGGGGGACACCTGACATCTGGGGCAAGAAAAACTGATATAATGGCATCGGCTGCATGTTTTATATCCCTGATGACCTGACGTTATGGAAGAAGGGACAGCAAACAACGCAGGACCCAAGACTTTGTTAATCAGGCCGACTGAGGGCAACCTGCCAACAGATTACCCAAATGTAATGACTGCAACAGTGAATACAGTCGAACATCTACATTTATGGTAAGTGTACACAACTGTACTTTCTGATTTTCCTTCATTTTTGCTGCTGTTCTATCTCTCTATTTGTTTATTTATCTATTTTATTGTTTGAGTTTTTTCCTTGTAATTTCTTTTCTGACTTTAAGTGAAGTAAAATTAAGGTGAGGTTTGAACATGCATATTTTGTTTGACAATTTATATATTTTGTCTAGATGCTAATGGATTAAGTTACTGTCAGTGGTTGATGATGTGCATAGGGTGGTAGTAAAAATATCATTGTCTTGTGTCTAAAAAAAAGAATTATCACCTATTTTATCACTTTACACTGAATAAAATTGTAATCTGTTGATAAGACTGAAATCAAGTAGCCATGCAAGGGGGGGCACACAGAGTTAGATCTTGGAGGGTACTTGTCCACAAGTAGGTATCAGGGCCATCTGGATGGCTATCTATACAGATCCATTGCCAGATGATGATCTCATATAGGCCCTTCTAGATGTTGCCTGACCCTCAACTAACCTAGTGACTGGGGCTTGCCACTCCAGTGAATCTGCATGTTTTCACTGCAGGAGGGACTCCATCTGGCCATGCCCAACATGTTGTTGAAGTGTCTCCTCCACTGTAGCCTCAGCCATCTCCTACAACTTTGGTCGGTAAACAGGTTGTGGGTGTCCACATGAGAGGGTTTTTCACCCCTTTCAGTTGAATCACCCCAACCATATCTGACCCCACCATACAGCACAGTAGAAGGAGATAACACTGAAGGTGTGTGGGCCTGTTGAACCTCCTCTGCATCATGTGGCCCCACAGAGGTGGGATGTAATGACAAAAGTGTCAGAAGTGTGATGTCATTAAAACACACTGAACTCTAAGATGTATTTCTGTGTTACATACCTCATCTTCTAAACCACTATTACTGCCTCCTGTAACACCAAATATTTTGAGATGCTTCTACTCATAAGCTGAACGATGAAATTGTAGTTATTATTATTAGTACTACCTACTTGAGACTTGCACGTTTATCTTTCATAGCATTTCTTTGGTCATTCTCTTTCTCTTTGGCTTCCTGCTCATGAAGATCTTCAGAACCTTCTTTTAGGTCATTGTAGCAGTGCTCCCATTGCTCATCAAACCCTTCAGTCCCAGTAATCTTGGTAAGTATGAGACCCAATTCATGTCAGGCTTCCATTTTGAGGGGTTTATCATATGGTCCTGCAAGCTGCTGCCTGAATTGGCTGTGAAGGAAATGAAATATCTTCATCTCCTTCACACACAGTATGCAAAATCCCAGTCTCTGCAAGTGCTAACCGCCATCTCGGCCTTACAGGATGCCAAAAGCTAAATCCTATAGCAAAATAACAGTAACTTGTGTATGTCTACCTGGCTGTGAATCTTATTCTGTGCAAGCATTAACTGCTCAGTTGTACAGTCTGCACACATGGCATATCCCTTGAATCCACCTTGAGAATTTGAGAAGGAGATAGAGCATTGAATAAAGGTAGAATTAAGTGATTTGTAGTCATTCTTGACAGGTATCCTTGTTTGCCTTTATAACCGTAAGCCTTAACTTGGGTTTTGTTGACTCACCCTTATGCTGCACTGAGTATGTCCGTTTTACTGAGCTAGTCTTAGAACTTGCTGGAAAGGTATGGGTTCTCCCTGGAAATTCTGCAGGGGCTGCAGCTGCCATGTGCTTGCCTGTTTCTGTTAGCCAAGTGCTGCATACTATCTACGTTTGCTCTAGAAGCTGCTGAGACCATGCTCTTATCACTTGCAAGCATATTTGTGTGCCTTTCTGTAAGCTCATGTATCTGACAAATCTCTGTAGCTTTGCTTAATGTTAAATCACTGTCACGAAGCAAACTCTTTCTCACTGCAGCATTATTAACACCACATACAAAGCCTGTCTTTTATCAACTCATCTTTCAAATATTACAGCTGCACAGGTTAAAACTGCACTGTCCAAGGCCAAGAATACAGCTTCCATGAGACCTGACAATATCCTTGGCTGTGTTCTACATGAATTGCAAAATTAACTGGCACCACACCTGTGTGGCCTGTTCAATCACAGCCTCATTTCAGGCTTTGTCCCCACCGAATGGCGGACTGCTACAGTCATCCCACTCCACAATGGGGGTGTGACTACAGACCCTGGGAACTACTGCCCCATTAGCCTGACGAGTCTTGTATGTAAGGCTATGGAGCGCATCATCATGGAGCTAATAAATAAGGACATAGGAAATCTCCAGACTCTAGACCCCCATGCAGTATGGATTTGTTAAGGGTAGATCATGTCTGCTCAACCTGGCAGACTTCTTCGAGTCTGTCAACAGAGCTGTGGACGAAGGCAAGGTAGTTCACATAGCCTACCTCGATCTGGCCAAGGCCTTCAATACATTTCCTCACTAATGAATCATAGATAAACTCACTAAACTAGGCATCAACCCCTATATCATAGGGTGGGTTGCAAACTGTCTTACTGATAGAACCCACACTGTGAAAGTAGAGGACTCCAAGTCAGACTACTGAGCAGTCACAAGTGGAGTCCCACAGGCTTCGGTCCTGGGTCCTCTCCTGTTTGGCATCTAATTTTTTGAAGTCCAGGCCAAAACCAAGGGACTCTGGCTGACCAAGTTCGCAGACTATTGCAAACTGGGAACCATTATTAGCTCTCCAAATTATATTGACATTCTACAGAAAAGCCTCACAGAGACCAATGACTGGTGTCAGAACCATGGCCTTAAGCTTAATGCCAAAAAATGCACTGTCATTCCCTTTGGGAAGAACATAGTACCCATGAACTACCACATCAATGGTAGTCCACTGAACACCAAAGGAGTTATAAGAGGTCTGGGAACACAAGTGGATAGCAACCTCAGAAAATCCTTCTATGTGACACATCTCATTACAAAGGGTTTTGCATCCAGAAAGAAGGAGGTCATTGTCTCCCTCTACTCTTCCCTCATTAGAACAATTATCGAGTACAATGCCCCATTTGCCATGTGTCTCACTAGACATATGCAACAACTAGAAAGACCATGAAAATACCTCACTAAGAGGATCCTAGGCCTTAAACAGTTGCCCTATGCAGAAAGACTAAAAAAACTACAGCTTTTCTCGGTATCATATTGCCTACTTAGAGGCGATCTCTGCTTGACCTACAAAGCCATGTCAGACCCAGTGCTGTTAGATATGCTACATCTAAAGAAATCCCAATCCCATCATGCCACATGCTCCAGAGACCTCAACCACATTACCACAATCAACAGAACTTGCTGGAGGGACAAGTTCCTTACCCAGAGACCGTCCATGCTCTGGAATAGACTTCCATTACACGTCAAGCAGAGCACCTCACTGGTCCTGTTCAAGAGAAATCTTGATGAGTGGATGGGAAATAGAAAATTCACCCTGGGGATCATTTCAGTGGCCCTGCTGAACAGAGGCACTGGAAAATAATGTCGGGTGGCATGTTGCCAGGGAATCCTTTGAGCTAGGCTTGTAAGGGCTCCAGGGCCATTAGCTTAGTACACTCCTATGAACCTATGAAATCACCAAACCTGCATGTTTTAGCTTTGTTTCTCAAATCAGTAATATAAGCTGCAGAAGTTTCTCCTGGCTTTTGGTCTCTTGTATAAAATAGGTGCCTGTACAAAGTAACATTTGACTGGGGGTTACACATTTCTCTAAATTTGTTTCAAGCACTCAGGGTCCTCCCTTGATTCAGCTTGTACAATATGACAATTTTCCCCTTCTCCTGCATATACTGCTGGTGCATACACAAATGAATGCTCTCTCTCAATGTCTTCTGACCCCGCTAAATTAAGCAAAATAAATGCCCTTGTACATGCATCTTTATCAGAAAAAGCTACTTGTATGAAAATATTGTATTTCTGCTCAAATACTCTCCAATTCTCTGCAATATTATGATCAAATACAAGTGGACTGGGTCTTAGAAATGCCTGTGGCATATCAACACAGTAATAAAGAGCCTTGGAATTATGTATGCACACATATACCAGAAATTTATGCCAGTAGCACAACAGACTCTTGAAAATAACTCTATTTTATGAAGTAACTCTCCATAGCACAAGAACAAATTGAAACCAGTATACTTTGTGAAACCACTCCTTATGAGTGTAAGAAACACTTCAAAATGACTGCAGTTTGCAAATGAACTGTACACAGCACAAGAAACTTCTCAAAATGGTTGCACTTTGCAAAATAACTCTGTACAGTGTACGAAACACTTTGAAATTACTGCACTCTGAGAATAAGTGAATAAAATGTACACAGCACAAGAAACTTTTCAGAATGGCTGCATTTTACGAGTAAAGTGTGCACAGCACAATAAACTTTTCGAAATGACTGCACTTTGCGAATAAAATGTACACAGCACAAGATACTTTTTGAAATGACTGTATTCTGATTGCACTTAGCAAAATAATCGTACCTTTGCACACAGTAAACTCTTCAAAATAATTGTACTGTAATAAAGTACACGCCGCAAACACTTTGCACACTCTGAGATACTTTGAACAACTCTCGTTATACTTCGAATAGCTCTAGTCAATGCAAAATAGTAGCTCATGTCAAAACATGGTCATTTTCTAAAAAAAAAAAAACAACACGTGCAGTCGCCTTGCTTTTTGTGCTTATTTTGCCCTTTTATTGTAATCGTTATGCTTATTTGACCCCTTATGCTAGTTATTCTTTTTTTGTGCTCGTTTTACTTTTAACATGCTCATTATGCAAGTCAGAAGTAACTCTGAACATATAAGTATTTCTGATTCTATCAAATATCATTGTTTTTGAACATTTCATTTAATCAGTAATGCGATTTTTGCTTTCCGTTTGATTAATAATGCATTTTGTGCTACTCGTTTGATTAGTAATGCGTTTTGTGCTTTACTAATGCTTCTCATCATTTTCCTTGCAAAATAAATCCTGTATGTGAGTTTGTTACCTGTAGTTCGTTTCTGGCTCTTTATTAATTGTTTGAGCACTGTATCACCCAACCTACTCAGTGTACCTTCACTGTTAATTCTGCACCTCATGGCTTGATGAAGTTGCACACACTGTTCCGGTTCTGATACCATGTTGCTCATCTGGTCAGGATAAAACAGACAAACAGTTATGGGTTTGGTTAAGCAGCTTTATTATATACAAACACATCATGATTGAGGCTTAGTAAACGTAAACCTAAATAAACTTATAAACAGACTGACTACTACACTCATACATGTTAACACTCTGGCTGTTCTCTCAAAATAGCACTGCTGCCTGCACGTGCTCTCTGTTTATATGCACGTGCCCACACTTTGAAATGCTTCTTAAAGTTATAACACACACTGTGTTCTACAAGGGGCATGCTGGAACCGTCTGAAGTTGTGGTAGCCTTTATCATGGTTGATTTTAGCATGAGCAAACAGGAATACCTGCTTTTCAGGCACCTTTCACCAGTGAACATTATCCAGGTAATACACTATCCCAGCCACAGGATGACATGACCATGGATACTCTGCCCAGCAGTTATACAGTAGGGTGAGGTCTTCAGTAAGAGCACCATACTTGCCAGGGGATTCCTTGAGCCCTGCCTGCAGTGGCATCAACTTTCCTTCTGGTGATACCACCCCATCATACTGACCTAGTGATGTGCTCCACAGCTGTTTCCTCTTCCCAGACTTGTGTTATTGTATCCCCTGGCCCCTGTGTGTTCTCATCTGGTACATGTCTTTTACACATTTTCAACATCCAGTTTTTATTGATAGTCTTGTGTAACGTGTCTCCTATACAAATGATAATGACTATGACACCTACCATCCTCCATCCCATGTGGTCTTGAGTTAATGTCTGGCACCAAGAGAAACCAGCCCATATACTGACCCTCAGAATCTAATAGAAGCAGTGTCTTTTAGTGTATAGACATCATGGCCCAAAGTTGTTGGCTAAACTCTGCTGCCTTACCTGCACTGCCAAGTATTGCACCCATCGCTGCCAAGTGCCAGTCAGTGACCATAACTCATCCTACTGCTGCTGACCATCATAAGCCTCATTTGCTGCTGCTGGTGGATGGTCACATAGTTGAGATTTAGATCCTGCCTCTATACTATGGAGCATGTTAGAACTGCGCACCCTAACATACTGCTGGCTGTATTATGCAAGTACTGTAGAGAATCCCTAAATATATCCAGGCATCAAAACCATGCCTTTACTAACCCAAATACATTCTCTTTGAAGTTCCATATGAACAGTGTTGAAATTCATCAGTGTAAAAGTTTTAGGGTTGTGCGCAGGAGTCATAAGTGAGGGTTCAAGGAGGTAGCCAGCATCACCTGAAAAACCACACGACAATTTTTTTCTTTGGGGGTCAATGGCTGCATACATTGTATATGTGTTATCAGCATGTATTCTAGACACTATAGTAAGACATTGTCCTGTTCGATTCCCAGCTAGAGCATCTTCTGTGTGGAGACATGCGTGAATGGGCGTACCTTTGTTGAAGGTTGTACGTCAGGGCTGGCAACTCGGTACGTAAAAATCTGCTGCCAATCATTAGCGGACCGGAGTTCCGCTATGGTGACCCCTAACCAGGAAAAGCCGAAAGATACAACATTCTAGACACTATGCAAGCAATTAGCATCAAGATGATCTTGTGGGAAATCTCCACGCTGCTAGCAGATACACAAGTTTGACGTATGCCAAAGGTGTGAATCATGAGAACTACCAGGATTCTGCACACACAATTTCTTGTGACGCCTTGTGCATTACAGAGTACCTGCCAGTTAATGAAATGATGTCCTTTTCTGTTGATTTATTTCTAGAACTGTGGACCAGGTGGAGTCTTTATAGCTACATGAATCCATGTAGGTCCCCAGTACCTCAGAAAATGGGGAGATATTGTAGAAATCACTCTCAATGCTGACCATCTCCTCTTCAGTCCTGCAGAACTGTATGCATTCATATTAGCATGTAGTAGCATAACATGAAGGAACTTATTGAGAATAGGTGAAGCATAAACGTAGAAAATACCCACAATGTCACCAGTTGGTCTCTGAAAGGTTCCATTATCTGTGATAGTAACAGTTACACATACCTTGCTGCTAACAGGTATAGGAAAACTACACATTGCCTGATGTTCAGTATGTGGGGAAAAATGAATGGACCAGGATCCAGATGATATCCCTATCCAGTATGTAATGAGTCTGGATATCAGTGAGGGTGTGGTAGGTCAGGTTGTGCTGTAAGTGCTTATGAGCCCTGAATCAGTAAAAACATTCAGCTCAGTCAGTGGAGGCCATACCAGTGTAATGCTGCTCAGTGCAAACCTGGCTACTAGCTGCTGTTGTGACAATTTTCTGCTTGCCTTATCTTTTTGAGAACAGCACAATCAAGGTATGCAACATCTTTACTGACATTTATGAATTAGGTCTTTCTGAGATTTGTTTAGATGCTGTTACACACTCATTTCCTTGCACCTTATCATCTATATGTACTTATGTGCTCATTTGCATGCAAAGCATATTACTCTGTGCAAGTTCTTGCACGACCGTACAGCTAAGGTTTATGAACTGGAAACACCTTGTGGATTGCCGAGAACTGCATATTGCTCCATTTGTCAGTGAAGTCCAGCCAGAATCTGACTTCCTTAAACAGTATGTATAGCTCAGCTTTTATTAGTGCAGTTTTCAGGAGAAAGTTTCACAGCAGACAATTGTAAAATTAGTACAGGCTATGTACAAGGACCCAATGAATCAAGTAAGAACAGTGTTTGGTCTCACAGAGGAGTATATATTGGGGTTCAGTTCTGAGCCCAGTGCTGTTTATACTGGAGATGGATTACATTAGAAAACCGGTCAGACGGGACATATTTACAAAGTTATTGTATGCAGATGATGTGGCATTAAAGGCAGACTCTGAGCAGGAACTTCAGCAAAGGATAGGGAATGGAGTGCAAAACTAAAGGCACATAGAATGAAATTGAGTACAGATAAGACCATGATGAGAAAATCAGAAGAAGCTGAGAAGTGAGATAGAAGATAGTGGAACAGGTTAACAGCTTCAAGTATCTGATGGTGTTGGTTGCGTAAATGAGAAGTCTGAATGAAGAGGTCAAAGCTAGAATCAGAGGGGCTGCAGCTAAGTTGCATAGAGTGTCAAGTGTGCTGTATGACAGAAGAATACCAAAGAAGCTAAAAAGTAAGATGTACAAAACAGTGGAGTGACCAATGCTACTGTATGGTGCAGTAAAGACAGAGCAGATGAGGAAGCTAGAGGTGATTGAAAAAAGTAAAAAAGTATTACTTTGGTATAATAATTAAGGTGTTTACCTCACAGACACAAAGTACATTGTTTGACTCTCACCTTTGAGGGGAATTGGCTAAGCTTAAAATAGGCCAGAAGGGCAGCTAGCCTAATACTTACCTATAGATATGTTTAGGGTCAGAAAGCTGGCATAATGGTTAAGGGGTTTACCTTACAGACTCAAGGTGCAGGGTTTGATCCCCGACTTGGAGGGAAGGTAGCTGGGCTTATAGTGGACCAAAGGCAGCTAGTCTAATACTTACCTGTGAACCTTGTTTAAATAATTAAATGGTCAATTAGGGAACCATCTAACAATGGTCAGTTAGGAAACCCTGGTATTACATGGCTAGGCTTGTAAAGACCCTAGTGCTATTAGCCTAGTAACTCCTATGAACCTTTGAAGTGCCTGAGACACGTGGCAGGATACACACTGTGGAACAGATGAAGAAATGAGGAGAGAAGAGCAGAAGTCGAAGTAGCTCCAATTGCAGAAAAGATCAAAGAGATAAGATTACGGTGGTTTGGGCAAGTAAACAGAAAACAGAAGACAGTCATGTGAAGAAGATTTGGGATAGAGAGGAAGAAGGCAAGAGGAAATGAGGACATCCAACAAAGAGGAGAATGGGTTGTGTACGAGAAGATCTGTGGCAGTCCGGCATGAGTGACGAAGAAGGCAGGAGTGTGGCATTGAATTTGAGAGAGTTGGCAACAGTTAACATGACACCATGACCCCATGTAGAAAATGGGAAAAAAGGTGGTTGATGATGAGGATGGCTTCATAGCAGGATGTATGTGTTGCAGCAGCATTCAATGAATTTTTAAAACTTTGCAAATTCTTGGCCATAAAGTTTTCATGATACCTATTCTTAAACGATTTCAGAGGAGTTAGGAAATACAAGGTTATTCAACCAGAGGCTAGGCATTCCTTGCCAACAACCATTATCAGACCAGTGTTTTCAAGGAGGACAAGGCCTGCAAATCCCAAAGTGCATTTAATGCACCCATCTGATTGTCTACACTATGTTTAAAGGCTAGCATGGAGTCAGATTGCTTGAGTGCAAGGGCAGGCACTGGGTAATTAACCTTCCTCTCCATTCAGTTTTTTATTTATTATCTGATGTAAACTTAGATCTCTTGCTTTAGTGTTGGCCACACTATTTGATATGTCAGTAAAGAAGTGGGGACAGAAGGCAAGTCACAGGCCATCCCACAAGGGCTTATATGACATAGAGTACAGGACTAGTGATTACAGCCTTTCTTCATAACTAAGATTTTTGAGGACAGAGACCCTTTTTTGTTAGGAACCCCTGCATTTTTTTGTTTGTTTTTTTGCTGCATGTTGTGAGATAGATGACAAAGAGAGCATTATGTTTTATGATGGGTCTAAACAGGCAGTGTACAGGGGAACAGTTACTTTCTTAACCTTAAATGAGATGCCATCATGATCAACTGTGAGATATAGAAGGATTTTACGACTACAGTTGCCCCATGGCAGCATAATCTATCCTTAAAAAGTCTGAATTGTTGTTTCAACCCTGATCAAATTTTTAATAACCTGGTGTATGAGATCAGTGATTGTACATTCTATGGTTTTACAGACAAGATTAATAAGTCTAATGGGTCTGTAGCTTCCCATGTCAGAGGTGGAGCATTACCACTGCAGTGAGGTATGACTCCGGAACATATTCTGTAACAAGGCTTTTGCTGAACAATTTAAGGGAAGGGATCAGCTATAGGCTGTGTTATTAGACAATCATGTATATTAATCAAGACTCAGTGAAAAGTTGTTTTTGGTGTTCAAGTGTGCCTTAAGGATGCAATCCTTTGAGATGATGGTGGGGAAGGGGGGAGCGACTCAGCTATGTTTGGAGTAGGGATGATAGTTTCAGAGAGACATTTCCAGCAAACTTATTTGCTAGTATGTTGGCAATGCCTTTAGGATTTGAATGAGAGGTGCCATTATAGTCATGTTCAGAGCACTGAAGTGAATTATTCCTTAGTTTTCGTAACAAAAGAAGGACTTATAATTATCATTAGCCTCAGCAGCTTGCCTATGTACACGGGATGCTTTGCTGGTCTTAACATCTGCCTTTAATTTCTTGGTGAAACAATTTATATTATCTTTGTGATAGGAGGATCTGGCCTTTATCTTCTATTGTATAATCTATTAAAATCTATTGACCACCAAAGTGATTTGTTTTGAATTTGCCATTGTAGTTGATACTGGTGGGGACTGCTCTGAAAATTCATTTATTTAAACAAGCATAAAGATCCTTGGTATAGGTGGCTGCATGCCCTGAATCCACAGTGGAGTCAGAATGGCTAAGTTTGGTGTTTTGAAGTCTATAAAGAGAATGGTGTTGGTTGAGTCTTGCCATTATAAAGATAAAACTTGTGATAATGTAGGTGGCAGTAAACTAGTACTCGGTGCATCACTGGCGTAGCTAGTGTGGGGTGAGAAGGGTAACTGCCCAAGGTGCAAAGTGTTGGAGGAGTGCAATCAGCCAATCCAATCTCGATTGCAATACCAGCTCTTAAAAGCTGGTATTTCTTTTATGGTCAGACTTGAGCGCTGTTGTGCTCCGTGTGTTGTCTAAACTTTAGCAACTGCTTGCTACATTACAGCAAGCAGTTTGCAACAGTTAAAAAAAATTATCTAAACCCTGAGTGCTATAGGGCTATGTGCAGACAGGGTGTAAACTGTAGCAACTGTTTGCTACATTTGTATTAAGCAATATGCTGCAGTTTACAAGATTTTTTTTTTAACTAAAACATGAGCGCCATAGCACTTGGTGTAGGCAGGGTATCAACTGTAGCAACTTTACATTTGTAGCAAATAATTCAAAAGAACAAGAAATTATTATTTTTTTTAATAAAACTGAGGAGGGTCAGGGGGCGGGGCACAGAAGTGGGATCTGAATGTCTTGTTAGGAGGTGTGTCGTGCATCTGGTCACCTGGTTGGTGGAAAAGCTGGGGGTGTGTGGATCTGTGATAAGCTGTCAGCTTAATACAGTAACATGATTTTTTTTTGTTTGATCTTGATTTGAAGAGCTGAGGGGATGGGGAGGGGCACTGATTCTTGGCACCAGCACAGGGTGCTCAGGTTTAGCTGGCTACACTTCTGCACTGCATGAATGAGATTTAGAGAGGGCTGCTTCTAAGTTAGCTGTGGGTTTGCACCTCTCATTGACAGTTTGGTTAAGCAATAGTTCATTTTCAGTGAGTATGAAGGAGTTCTTATACTACCTTCATATATCAAGTACTAGGCAGCGGGCAGTAGAAGGGGAGATAGTCTGCTGAATCACCATGCTGTCTAGTGCTATTTTAGATTTACAGGAACTTGACTGGAAACAGAAGCTAGGAATATACATGCTTTAGAGTTTTCTTTTTCTGTTTGGAAATTTATAGTCATTATGTCTGAACACTGCTAATAAACACATTGTTTCAGTATCTTTTCAGTTGTCATATATATGTGTATATGTGTGTGTATGGGTGTTCATAGGTTCATAGGTTCATACTAGGCTATCTGCCCTAGGGCATTTATAAGCCTAGCCAGAGTGTGTTTGGCTTTCGCCACCCATTTTAAATTAATTTTGCTATGCCTTTTTTTGAGGTTAGTATACTGTGCCTCTGTCTAACAGTGACACAGAAGTGATAGCCGGGGTAAACCTACGATCTCCCATCCACTCATCAAGATTCCTCTTGAAGAGAGTCAATGTGGGACTCTGCCTAACCTGGACTGGGATTTTATTCCAGAGTGAAGGGAGCCTCTGGGTTATGAATCTGTCCCTCCAGCATTTTCTATTTATTTCAGTGCTGAGGTTCAAGTCTCTCGAGCGTAGCTCGATGGGATTTGGATTTTCTGAGGTGCAGCATGTCCATTAATTCTGGGTTGGACATGGCTTTATACGTCAGGCACAGATCGCCTCTGAGCAGGCGGTATGCCACTGAGTAGAGCTGGAGTTTCTTTAACCGGGCAGCATATGGCATCTGTTTGAGCCCTTTGATCCTCTTGGTGAGGTACTTTTGGGGTCTTTCCAGTTGCTGCAGGTGTCTGGTAAGGTACATCCCAAAGGGGCATTGTACTCAATTATGGGCCTGATGAGGGATGAGTAAAGAGGCGATGACCTCCCTGATCTAGATGTGAATCCCTTCATGATTAGGTGGGCTATATAAAATGTTTTTCTAACCACTTTGGCCACGTGGTTGTCAAATGAGAGATTGCTATCAACTTGGGTCCCCAGGTCCCTAATGACTTCTTCTGTACTTAATGGATTACCACCTATGTGGTAATTTGTGGGCACTTTGTTTTTGCCAAAGGGATGACTATACACTTTTGGCGTTTAGCTTGAGGCCATGGCTCTGGCACCAGTTGTCTGTTTCTATGAGGCCCTTTTGGAGGATGCTTGTGTCAGCTGGAGAGTTGATTATGGCGCCCAGTTTGCAGTCATCTGCGAACTTGGTCAGCCACAGTTCTTCCGTGTTGGCCTGTACTGCCGAGAAATATATACCGAACAAGAGAGGTCCCAGGACTGAGCCTTGTGGGACGCCACTTGTAACTGGTTTGGAGTCTGACCTGGCTCCAGCAATTCTAACCATGTGGGTTCTGTCCTTGAGCCAGTTTGCAACCCATCTAGTGACATAGGGGTTTATATTTAAGCTGGTGAGCTTATCTATAATGCCAGTGGGGTATTGTATCGAAGGCTTTTGCGAGGTCCAGGTAGGCTGTGTGGACCACCTTCCCCTTGTCAATGGCCTTGGTGACTGTTTCAAAGAAATCGACCAGGTTTAAGAGGCAGGATCGGCCCTTAACAAAGCCAAACTGGGTAGGATCCAGTGTCTGTAGGTCCCCAATATCTTTATTTATGAGGTCCATGATGATCCTTTCCATAGCTTTGCAGACCAAGCTAGTCAGGCTTATGGGGTGATAGTTTCCAGGATCCGTTGAGGCACCACCTTTGTGGAGAGGGACCACTGTTGCTGTACGCCACTCTTTGGGTACATATCCTGTAGTAAGGCTAAGATTGAACAGTAGTTTTATGTTTGGGTTTAGCTCTTCTTGGAGTTCATGTAGGATGCAGCCTGGGACACCATCTGGTCCCATTGATGCTGTGTTTTTTGCTTTGGAGAGGGCGGCTCTTACCTGAGCATCTGAGATGTCAGGGGGGCAGCACTCTGTTGGGATAGATATTTGCCCTTTTGGTGGGTAGAGGGGAGAAGTTTGCACTGAACCTGTCAGCTAGGATGTTGGCAATGTCTGTGGGCTCGGTGTACTTTTTGTCATTTTGGACTAATTCTGAGCATATCTGGGAATTCCCACCCAGGTTCCTAACATAACTAAAGAAAGCCTTGTGATTATCTTTAGTGTCCTGTGCAATTTTTCTCTCGAAGCTGGCCTTAGACGATTTTATGAGTGCCCGTAGTTTTTTGCTAATACTGATCAGAGATGCCTTCCCTTTTTGGGATTTTGCTCTATCATGTAGTAGCTTCCTCCTTCTATTGTATAGTTTGATTATGGCTGGGGTCCACCAGACAGGACGTCTGCCTTTGGAGGATTGGGTCTTGGTTTTATTTGGGATTGCATGATCCATGCATTCCTGAAGGTGTTCATAGAATGCGTTTATAAAGGATTCTGCGGTCTGGGCCGTATTTTTCACAGGCCCGGGGGCTTTGAAGGATTTCGCCTCAGTTTTGAGGAGTTTGAAATTTGCTTTAGAGAAGTTTTTCACTGTGGTTTTCTGGGCAGGGGGTTGTGTGTGTGTATGTGTGTGTGTATATATATATATATATATATATATATATATATATATATGTATTAATTATATAAAATCTAGTAAAGACCACCTTTATAGTATGTTTTGAAACAGTAGAGAGTAATGCCTAGTATGTCAAAAGCAGTTTCTCTAAGAAGAGGTGTCAGAAAATAATGTCCAGATATTTTATTAAGGGAAAACAAATGACTGCATTAACTTTCTTTGTAAGCCACACAGGAAATTATGGAGATTTACTGTGACATTTGCATTATTTAATACTTGTTGATTTGCATGTTGCCTTTTCACTGCTTTTTCATATTTTGCTGATAAATGTATACTTTGATGTATACTGTCTGACATGTATTTTCCAGTAGCAGAACTGCATTTCTATCCAAGTGTTAAATTGCTAAATTCATCTTAGTATACTGCAGGCATCAAGTTGTTGCAGGTTATGGTTTGTTTGAGCTGATCTGCACCATCCACTGAGTTAAGTTACAAGATGAGTAAGAAAAAAATATACTCCAAAAAGTAAATGCTACCATGAGCTACGTGCCTCTGTAGCTTATCATTTGTATATGCTGCCATTCATTACACTTTTTCAGTACTCTAATTTACTTATTCTAATTTTTTTTATTTTATTTTAACATTTAAAAGATTTTCAGAATTGAAATGCTGGACAAGAGGTAGCAGTGTCCTTTTGGGAAGCAGAATTCTATTTAACTAAACTGATAACGTGTTTTGCACATAGCAAAAAGCCCCAACATGTAGTCGTTAAGCTTTTACAGGAAGCAAAAGAACAACCACTTCCTGTAGAATTACAGGTACCCAAGCTGATTAATGCGGGAGTACAGCAGCAGGTATTGACAGCTGAGGTCAGCATCTTGATAGAATGATAAATGCAGTGTCATGCACATTGAAAGAGAGTGGTTGAGATGGCTGTTACTGAGGCTGTATTTTACTGTTTTAAATAATATTAATTAATGGAAAGTGTATGGTGTGGGTGTAGGTGCATTGCTTTGTGAGCTAGCACTCGTGTATGGGAGGGATACTTAATCTGAATTTACCTCATGTTACCATTGTGAATAGCAGTGTACTCTTTATAATACAATTTACATTCTTGTGGACATTCATATGTGATTTTTGAAACAGCCTGGCTCTTGTTTCATTAGATAGGCATTTTTGCTCTGTTCCAGAACAGTATTTATTTTATTTATTTATTTGAGTAGATGCTGAGACATTTACAGTTGTCCTTGGCAGTATTGTTGTGACTGACCTTTTGGTTTCTTCTGCTGGTCATTCTAGGAACATAAGGTATTAGGATATCACTAGATTACATTGCAAATTGTATAAACCCTGAGTACGCCAGGAGCTACTAAATTTTGGGGAGCGGTGCCGTCTTCACATCTTGTGCATTCCTGATACTTGCAAATGTTAAACTGGCAGTGTTAAGGAGGTGGAACTGTTCTTTGTTTTGTAAGATATCACATTTTAATTATTAAAACGTAGATCCATACAAAAGATTGATCTTAGATGATACTTTTGTTCATAACTGAAGCCAAGAAACAGAACTCTGAATGCTAAAATTACAGAAAATAAGCAAAAACATGCTCAAGACTTTGTTAATAAATGTAAATTAGGAAAGTCAACCATTAAAAATGCATAAAAAGAAAATGCGTGTAAAATTGACAAATGTAAGAGTTAAAGTAAAAAATAAATAAATAAATAAAAGTGTGTGTGCGTGTGTGTGTCTGATACAGAGTTCCTTCACATTCATATCACTTTAAGTATTTGTGCTCCAATGTCTTGCTCATAAATATAGTGTTAAACAAACTTGCTTGTCCCATGGGAGACTGAGATTCGATTCCTTAATGAGGTGTTGTATTTTTGTAGGTCCTAGTGGCCTAGTAGAGAAGACATTGTCCTCCTAAACATGAGAATGTGGGTTTAAGTCCTGTCTGAGGAGTTATTTTGATCTGGTGGTTAGTTCAGAAATTTGACCATGATCTGTTAATGAGCTGTTCCCTGCAGTCCAAGGTTTGATTCAGTGAGCATCCATGTGCTTACTGTTTGACTCTGAGCAAGTCAGTTAAATAAACAGTGCTTTGGGACAGTTGGGAAATTGGGCTAGGCTCCTCAGTGGTCTCACAAACTGCATGTATACTACCTGTGAACCAGCGTTGCACTCCTTTCTTGTAAATGTGCAACCTCAGAGTTAAAAGTTACTGTTGATGTTCTTATGATTGTTTTCCCCAAAAGAAAATCAGTGATGTGATTTTCAACTTCCTGGGTAGAACCCAAAAGTCAAAAGCAGCATATTCAAAGTGTAAGACTTAATGCACATGTACTATTAGTTGATTCTCACCAAGAATCACAGTATTGTGATCAACATTTATTGCCCATCATAATATATGGTAATGTACAAGGCAACTTTATAAAAAAAAAAAAAAAAAAAGTCTGATACCAGTAAGAAAGCAGGATGTTTGTCGTTTTTCGCATTGTTGTTGTCGTGTGTGTGTGTGTGTGTGTGTGTGTGTGTGTGTGTGTGTGTAAGTAAAAGACACTACTGCTTAACTAGGGACTGTAAGTATCAACTCCCTTATCTAAAAATGTAGCAAGTCATCGGTGGGTAAAACCAAGGAAGCAGTAGTTAAAATAGTATTGATGATTAACAAGTCTTTAAAGAAGACGAGTAAATGAGTAATTGAGTCATTTTAAATGAGTAATACAGTCTGTAGCAGTAGAATGTATAACTTTAATTTTCATATGTTGGGATTCCATGGTAAAGAAATTGGTATTCTAAAAACAGATTATGTGGGGTGCTGATGGACAACATGTGTAAATAACATTACTGGCAGTGAGCTGAAGGCATCTGCTGCATGACAAGGGGAAGGAGACAGGCATTTCATTATTCATAGCTAAATACTAGGCTATCTGCCTGGGAGGGCCATTTTAAGGTTAGCAGTGTTATTCCTTTAGGTGTTCACGTTATCCTTACCATAATTTATATTCCGATACTTTCCATTTGTGAATGAATGTTTTTGGGGTCATACCATTGAACATTTGAAGGACAGGCTAATACACTCAAGTGTACTAGCTTTTGATAGCATTTAGTCGAAAAACACAGCATTTATTGTATTTTCTGCCTATCTGAAAAAAAAACTTGAAAAAAAACAAAAAAAATACTCTTGTTTTCCATACTTTTCTAATAGTTTGTTCCAGTGATCAGATTTTGCTGATCCCTGGGCTTTGTCTTGGTTCCTGTTTTCTCCATTTTCCTTGTTTGGTCAAGGGGTAGTTTCTTTACTCACTAGTGGGAGTAGGGAGTACTGAGCTGCCTGTTTGTCCTCAGAGGAGTGGTTTAAGGCAGTAACTTGTAGTTTATTGGCCATTTTGGGTCATTTCCTGTCTTTTCCAGCCCCCTGCTATAAAGCACGCTTTAGCGCGGAGTTGCCACTGTTGCACACTAGGGCAGCGCCGGTTAAGCAGGTTTAAACTATTCGGGCTACCTAAAGTCCACTCTTCAAATTTTCCCTTAAAACTACCTTCCTCGAACTATACCACTGATCTAATCAGCGTATCCTATAACTAAAAAGATCATCTCTACTTGACTCCAAGTAGACTATTCTCTATCTGTTAAACCTAGCACTTGCTCCTACAGTACTTATTACCTTGATACGGCACTCTTGTCATAGATAGTACCCCAAAAAGGCAACCCCCCATTTCTCGGTCACCCACGTCCCCCGGAATCTTTTTTAAAGTTTTTTTTTGTTTATTCCTTCTAGCATGTCAAGGGATCAGTTGCTAGTGTCCTCTCCTGCTCAGCTGGTGAACCTGGGAATATTGAGGCAATGTTACAATTGCCTCATTTACACAGACAACCCTCTCCTCCTCCCACAAAACACAAATACATGCGAGAGATGCAACTATACGGCCAAACTGGAGGCTGAGCTCTCTCAACATAGGACTGGCAAGACCAGTCAGGAGGAGAAGGTTACCACACACACTATAGACCCAGTCTCACATAGTACCATTACAACCTCAAATCACACACATAAACACACAAAGACATACTCGGAGGCTCTGATCAAAAATCTACCAAAACAGCAGAGGCCACCAAAGCAGACACCCAAACAACCACCACCTCAGAACACAACACCTGCAACACATAGACCTCACAGTCAGAGTGTCAAACAGTCACAGCCCTTAAGGCCAAACACAATGCCAGACACACTAGTCATTGGTGACTCCATAGTCAGACACACTGACGTCCCGCTCACCAGACTGAGTAAGGAGAAGGTCACAGTAAGCTGCCTGTCGGGCGCTAGAATCCGCCACATAACGCAAGCACTCAGGTCTCTCAACAGCAGGTACAAATATGACTCAGTCATTGTCCACGCTGGTGTAAACGACCTGAGACGCGTACCTCCTTGGACTACATGAAAAGAGACATTGAGGAGCTTTCTGATTATGTAGCCCAGGCAGGTATGACCCTGACCTTGAGCAGTATCCTACCTTCACCAAGAATGATGCCACAATACAGAGATAAGATGATCAGCTTTAACAATTGGCTTAAACACTGGTGTCATTCAAAGGGGATCCAGTGTCTGTCTGCCTGGGATGACATGCTGGACAAGCCACGCTGCTTTGCAAGGGACGGCTTGCACCTGTCACCCTGGGATTCGGATATTGGCAAAGGCTCTTGCCACCCCCATAGTGCCTTTTTTAGGCAAGGCTCAAATTCTAAACCTACCACCCTAGAACACAAAAAAGGAAAAAAACCGAAGGTAATGCTGCTCAATGCCAGAAGTCTAAATCTCAAAATGCACGCACTCGAGGCCCTTCTCAGTATGGAGAACATCGATGTCTGTGCTGTGACAGAAACCTGGTTCAAGGCTCCTGAGAGCACCCCAGCGCTATCAGGTTTTACCTCATATCATGCGTTCTGGCCCCAAAATCCGGACAATACCAAGAAAGGAGGGGGGGTATCCATATTCATCAAGGACACCCACACCTCAAGACTGGTGGCAACGCACGATGCATCGGAGACCATCCAGGTGCAATTAACCATAGGCAAGACTGCTCTGCAAATTGTAGCATGTTACAGGCCACCCTCACAAATTCAGGAACCTCACATGGCCTTCCTGAAAACACTAGGGGGGATAAATGTATCACCAAACACCATCATACTAGCTGACTTCAATTACCCTAATATAGACTGGGAACACTACTCAAGCCCAAACACCCTAGCCCAAAAGTTCCTGGAATTCATAAACTCAAATGCCATGGAACAACTAGTCACCATCCCCACAAGAGGAGATAACATACTTGATCTCATCATCACGAACATTGGAGCACAATGTTCAACACTGGAAGTATACCCCTCACTGGTGAGATCAGATCACAAACTAATCTCACTGGAGGTCCTCATCCCACCCCCACCTGAAATAAAAAAGACCACAGTAAAGAACTTCTCAAAAGCCGACTTCACACTTCTAAAGACTAGTGTGGTCTCCTTTAAGGCCCCGAGCCATGGAAAACAGTACTCAAGCCGCTGAATCACTTACAAATGCCTTCTACCAGCACCTGCAGGACTGCATGGATAAGGCAATCCCAAGCAAAACAAAGACTCTTTGTACCAAAGGCAAGCATCCAGTCTGGTGGACCCCAGCCATAAACAAACTCTACAACAAAAGGAGGAAGCTATTACAAGATAGAGCAAAATCCTTAAAAGGTAAGACACCCTTGATCACTATAAGTAAAAAACTAAGAGCTCTCATAAAATCATCCAAAGCAAATTTCGAGAGAAAAATAGCTAAAGACTCAAAAGACAATCATAAGGCCTTCTTTAGCTATGTTAGAAACCTGGGAGGAAACTCCCAGATATGCTCAGAACTAGTTCAAAATGATGTGAAGATTACTGATCCTACAGACATTGCCAACATACTGGCTGACAGGTTCAGTGCAAACTTCTCCCCCAAAGGAGAGATATCTATACCAAACGATTGCAGCCCCCCAAACATCTCCAGCGCCCAAGTGAGAACTGCTCTCTCCAAGGCAAAAAACACAGCATCCATGGGACCTGATGGTGTCCCCGGCTGTGTGCTCCACGGGCTCAATGAGGAATTGGACCCACAGCTAGGATAGCTGTTTGGTCAAAGTCTTACCTCTGGATGCGTGCCCAGGGAGTGGCGCACTGTGACTGTGGTCCCACTTCACGGGGGCGGTGCCTCCACCGACCCTGGAAATTGCCGGCCCATTGGCTTGACAAGCCTTGTCTGCAAAGCCATGGAGAGGATCATGGTGGACCTCATGAATAAAGACATAGGGAATTTGCAGACTTTGGATCCAACCCAGTTTGGCTTTGTCAAAGGCAGATCATGCCTTTTAGACTTGGTTGACTTTTTCGAGACGGTCACCAGGGCCATTGATGAGGGAAGGGCAGTCCATACAGCCTACCTCGATCTGGCTAGGGCCTTCGATACAATACCCCACTCGGGTATCATTGAAAAACTCATCAGCTTAAATGTTAGCCCATACATCACAAGATGGGTTGCAAACTGGCTGAGTGACAGGACCCACAGGGTCAGAGTTGCTGGCGCCGTGTCAGACTCAAAGCCTGTCACGAGTGGTGTCCCACAGGGCTCAGTCCTGGGCCCACTCTTGTTTGGCATCTACTTTTCCGAAGTACAAGCAAACACAGGAGGGTTATGGCTGACAAAGTTTGCAGATGACTGCAAACTGGGCGCCATAGTAGAAAACACATCTGACACAGATATCCTTCAGAAGGGTCTCACAGAAACGGATAACTGGTGCCAGAGCCACGGCCTAAAGTTAAATGCCAAAAAATGCATAGTCATACCCTTCGGGAAAAACAAGGTTACCCCTAGCTACCAAATAGGTGGCAATCCACTGAGCACAGAAGAAGTTATCAGGGACCTGGGGACCCAGGTTGATAGTAGTCTGTCATTCGACACCCATGTAGCTAAAGTAGTTAGGAAGACCTTCTACATTGCCCACCTTATCATGAAGGGATTCTCATCTAGATCAAGGGAGGTCATAGTCTCCCTTTACTCATCACTCATCAGACCAATGATTGAGTACAATGCCCCATTCGGAATGTATCTGACCCGACACTTGCAGCAGCTGGAGAGGCCACAAAAGTTCCTCACCAAAGGATAAAGGGTCTCAAAAATCTGTCCTATGCTGCCCGACTGAAAGAACTCCAGCTCTATTCAGTCGCTTACCGCTGCTCAGAGGTGACCTTTGCCTAACATACAAGGCCATGTCAAACCCAGATTTGATGAATATGCTTCACCTCAAAAATCTAGATCCATCAGAGCCACAAGGGCGGAGACTTAAACCTCGACACGGCTATTAATAGGACGTGCTGGAGGGATAGATTCATCACCCAAAGACTCCCTATGCTGTGGAACAAAATCCCGGTACATGTGAGGCAGAGCACCTCGCTGGCCTTGTTCAAGAGAAATCTTGACCAATGGATGGGAGATCGCAGATATACCCCAGGGATTACCTCAGTGTCACTGCTCGACAGAGGCACAGCAAAATAATGGGTATAGTTCCCCATACTAAAGGGGTGGCGTAAGCCACAAAACGATGGGCTAGGCTTGTAAATGCCCTCGGGCAGATAGCCTAGTATGAACCTATGAACCTATGAACCTATGAGACTCTGGTGGCGGTAGGGCATTTAGGCACTGCTTCTGTCCATTAGTTACAAAAGAGGATGTCCTGGGGTAAATTTCCTTATTCCCGTCCATTGATTTATGTTGCTTTTGACTAGGGACAGGGATGAGCTTTGTTTTATGCAGATGGGGAAGTGGAAGTCTGTTTCAGAGTAGTGGTGTCATCTGGAATAGGTAACTGTTCCTCCAAACCTTTCTGTTACTGTTGCAGAGGAGGTTGAGGTATCTGGACTTTGTATTTCTGATACCGTATGACTTGTGGAGTTGTGATAGATCCATTATTACTTGGTCAGAGGATGGATTATAGGTCAGGTATAGATCACTTCTTAGTAGTCTATAAGAGACCAAGTACAACAGTTGGGCTTTAAGGTAGTCTGTGTAGATCATCTGGTTTAGTCACAGTGTTCTCTTTGTAAGCAACCTCTGTCGGCACTCTAGTTGCTACATATGTCTGGACAGGTACTCACCAAAGGGGCATTATACTCGATGGCCCTGATGAGGGCTGCGTACAGTGGAACAATGACATCTTTGGACTGAGATGCTATACCTTTGCGTATAATTTGAGCAGTATAGAAGGACTTTCTCAAAAACAATAGACACATGTTGATTGAATGCTATGTCACTGTCTGTGTCTGTTGCCAAATCTCTAACTACTGGATTGACTCTTAGAGGTATATTGTTATCATTAGTTTCCAATGGCAGTCGGTTACCCAAAATATATGGTAATGCATTTTTTGGCATTTAGCTTTAGTCCATGACTCTGGCACAAGCCATCCTGGAGAAGCCTTTTGGGGATTCAGTGGCTGCTCCCAGCTTGTCGTCATCTGCAGACTTGATCAACCAAAGACTCTTGATGTTTGCTTGGATTTCTGGGAAGTAAATGCCAAACAGGAGTGATTCCAACACTGAGCCATGTGAGATTCCACTAATGATTGTTTTTTGTGGTGGTAGCTTCCCCTATCTTGACTTCCTGTGTTCTATCTGTGAGTCAGTTGGCAATCCAATGGATTTATTTTTAATTTAATAAGCTTTTCTTACAATGCCTGAGTGGTGTATTGTGTCGCGGTTTGGCCAGGTCTAGGTAGGCAGTGTGTGCTGTCTTGTCTTTGTGTATTGCTTTGGTGACTTTTTTTGAAAAAAGTCTACAAGGTTAAGTAAGCATGAAATGCCTTTGACAAAACCAAACTGGGATGAGTCCAGGTTTGGAGGTCTCCTATGTCCTTATTGATTAATTCAGTAATAAGTCTTTCCATGCCTTTACGTATGAGTCTGGTCAGATTTATGAGTTGGTAGTTACCCCGGTCAGTAGACGGCCCTCCCTCATGCAGGGCTATGAATGTTGCTGTCCTCCATTTACTTAGTTCAGGGGTATGACTGTTGTTTTCCTCCATTTACTTGGTACAAAGCTCATTTGGTGGCTGAGGTTGAACAGTGTTGTTAGGGGCATGTATAAGTAATTTCTTATGCCATGTAGAATACATCCAGGGGTATTGTCAGAACCTATAGATGCATTATTTTCGGCTGTTGAGAGCGCTTTCAGGACTTGGAACTGTATGATAGGTGGGGGTATATTGGTTTCTAATACTTCTTGTGAGATATTCTGGGGTGAGTGCTGGGTGAAACTGGAGCTGAATTTATTAGTCAGCATATCTGCTATGTCTTCAGCTTCAGTATAGGTGACTTCATGGCACTTTTGAGAGTATGTACATAGCTAAAGAAGGCCTTGTGGTTGCCTATTAATGACTCAAATGTGGTCTTGGAGGCTGTAATTAGACTTCTGGGTCTGTTTGAAAGTTTGTTGATGAGATTTTTAACATGGGGAGTTGCACATTTTATTTTTGGCCATGATTGTCATCCTTTTGTTATAAAGCTTAGTGATACTGTGGTTCCACCAGGGTGGCATGGTTTTATGACTTACCCTGTGCTGCTTGTGCTGGGAACAGCTGCTTCTGTGCAGTTGTTTATATGCTGATGATATAAGTTAACAGTGTATGTTTCTGCATAAGCAGTAGAGTTTTTTGGGTTTGGGAGGAATTTATAACTTGCCAGGGTATTACTTAGAAGTAGGAAGTTTGCCTTGGAGAAGTTTCTAAAGTTAGAGATTTCTGTTTTTAGTTTTATTTTGAAGAAGACTGCTTTGTGGTCAGACCTGAGGACTGAGGATGTTACACAAGGGGTGGAGCATAATTCCCCTGTTTTTGTGAGGACAAGGTCAAGGATGTTTCCCTGAGTAGGTACTCTGACTAAGTCCTGGAATTTCTGCACTTGCACAGTAGTGGTGGTAAATGTTTCCTAGTCTATAGCTGAGTAGTTGAAGTCACACAGGTAGATGGTATTTGGTTTAATGCTGAGTGACTCCATGTTTTTATCTGTAGCCACTCTGGCATTCATGGGTTATAGGGGGCATTCTGTAGTTAGCTAGAATGCGGTAATGAACTTTGCTGATGGTGAGTTGGACATGAAGCTGTAGGGCATCATATTGGCCTTACCAGCCTTGCTGGGAGTCTCTTTTGGATGAATGAGACACCCCTACCTTTTTTTTCCTTCCTGTGTGTTAGCTGATCTAAATGTGTGGAAGATGTTATAGACTTGCATGGCTAGAGTACTCTTCCCCCAATTTAAACCATATGTCAGTCATTACACAGATGTCTGCATTCTCTAAGGTGAGGATGGCTTGCAGGGAGTAGAATTTCGTATTTAGGCTCCTAGCATTTATGAGTAGCACCTTTATATTTTCCTTTGCTTATTTTGTTATGTTTGTAGATTTATTTGATTGGCATTACTTAAAAAGGCACTGTGGAGGTGGATATTGTTTTAGCCGATACTCGAAAACCTAGACGAGAGAGGTGTGCAGACCATCCTTGGCAAAGCAGCATGGCCTTTACTAATCATATCCTCTGATGAATATTATTTCTTCTCCAAATAACACCAAACACTAAGCCAATTACTGAAGTCGGGTTTTTCCTCCTATTGAGGCATCTTTGGGGAAGGTAGGATGCTGCTCAGTGCTAGGCTCATACCTGCCTGGGATACATATAGTCCAAGAGCTCCATCATGTCTCTCTCTGATAGTCTAGGAAGGTGTGTCTCAAGTCATTTATACCTGTATGTACTGTGACATTCATACTGGTACCTGCTGCCCAAGGATTTGAGTGTTTATGTGATCTGGTGAATCTTGGAACCAGACAAGCCACTGACAGTCACTCTGTTTTCTTACTTGACCTGGTGAGTCATACATCAGTATGTCTTACAAGTGGAGTCACCTATTACTAGAATATTTGGTTGGGTAGACACCTGTTTTAGGTTCTCAACATCCATGACATTTGCACCCTTAGTGCTATGTGAGGTGGTGAGCTTTGCAGACCTGGGGTGTTTCTGAGGGTGCTTAAAGTGTGTTATGCTGTTTGAGTAATAGGTGGTTGTCAGACAGCATAAAACAATTTCTACATTTTTTAAGATACCAATCTCAATCAAGCTGGCTACAGAAATTGTCGGAAAGTGCTGGTCTATGGATTTGACAGGTCTGATTTGGGACAGGAAGGTCAGTACCTACTGGGTAGGTAGTTGGGTTTGATTTTTGGATGCAGATGTGACTGTACCTGTTGCAGTAGGTGGTCTGGAGTGACAACCTACTTGTCATAGGATCATAGGAAGTTACTAGGCCATTGGCCCTGAGGCCCTTATAAGCCTAGCCAAGAGTTTAGCCCATGTTTAGACAAGACAGCACTCAAAGTCCCCGTCCAGCAGGGACACAGGTGTAATCCCAGGGGTGTATTTTTTTTTTCCCATCCAGTTATCCAGGTTGCGTTTAAAAAGGAATAATGAGGTGCTCTGCTTGACATGGAGAGGGAGTCTATTCCACAGATGGGGGGGGAGTCTCTGGGACACATATCTGTCCTGCCAACAAGTCCTATTGATGTCACAGACCAGGTTTAGGTCACGCATGCGGGTTACTCGAGTGGAGCTTGACTTCCGGATATATGTCCCTGAGCTCCACTGGCTTGTGGAGCAGTACCTTAGATATCTTGGGTGAGAGAGGTATACTGTACTTTTCATGCTTTACTGAGGCTTAGAGCATCTTATTTACACACAGTGCAGTTCAAAGTGGCTGTATGTTTAGAGTATGGAAGTCAGTTTGTCTAGTCAGGCTTGTTATGGAAAAAAGCTCTTGCGCACAATACCCACTGTCAAGCGAGTCCTACTGCAGCAGTATGCAGGGCATAGCACAGGTTATAGGGGACAAGCTAGCATAGTAAATTAATTAAATAAGGCAAAACTCAAGCCAGTGGAGCTCAGGGCACAGATCCTGCAGCAAATCACAATACTCTCACTACTCTGAATCTAAGCTACAAGTCTGTGGTACCAGACCAGGCTAGGATTTAAGTGACTGCAACTTTTTATGTAAAAATGTGACAAAGGCTGAAGCAAATGTATCAAAATGAAGGTGACTGTAAATGCAGCTTAAATATATAATAAAAACTAGAAAATGTATAATTTTAACTTCACTTTTGATAAAAACACATTTTTAGAACACAGATCATGCAATAAATCATAGTACTCCCATCACTGTGAGTCTGACTAGAAGTCTATGGCACCAGACTTGGCTAAAATTACAAACAACTGTACTTTTGATGCAAAATGAGACAATTGGCAGAAAATGCAAAAATACATCAAAGTGGAGGCTATTTTAAGTACATCTTAAATATTTAATAAAAGACAGAAAATCTATGAAACGGGCTAATTCAAGCTTTAACAGATGGGGGGAAGTTCCAGTTTGATCTGTCAGTGCTCAGTAAAATGAGCAGAGATGATGAGAATAGGAGGGGTTTCCTAGGACAAACATATTTAATACTGCAGGCAAGTCTTTTTGGAGAGCAGGCCAACTGGATCCAGACGTCTTATTCTGACTGTGCTGTCATCACCATTAGCTGTCCTTCCGAATTCCGTTATAACCAGAAAAATACTATAGTGTGATGAGTTGACTCCTCAGTTGTTCACCGTCACTCTCCTTTTAACATAGTTTGATGCTGGCTTCCCTCCCAAGCATGGACTTTAAGGGGGTGGTGCAGGCAGTGAGACATTTGTCTCAGCAGCAGCTAAGCACAAAGTTTTGGAAAATGTTAAGAAGCACTGAGGCTGGGAGACTAAACTCTTCTAACACACTGTATTGGAGGTAGAATGATACTACCAGAATTCAGACAGGGGGCAACTCCAGATGATGGAAGAAGCAGTGGTGTTCTCTGGAAATGCCATGAGAATAAAACAGGAGAGTGTCAAACTGAAGGAGCTTAAGTAAGAAGACAATCAGCTGAGAGACAAATCCCAGTTCATGCATTGCATTTGTGGCTAGTGCATTGTGGCTTAAAAAGTTAGGATCCTGTAACATATAAATCACCTGTTAGAAGAGCCTATTAGTTCCCCTCAATTTAAATGTGGCTTGAATGTTGGGAGAGCCAAAAATGGTGGGATATTTTCTAAGCAGTAACATCAGGTGTTCAAATTACTCAAGGGGGTTGAAATGATTAAATTAAGCATGGCTAGCAAACATTCTCACTTTAGTTGACTTAACCAGCAAGTAATGTACATAAAAAACAGGTACAAAATTGAGTAGAACCTTTGCTATTTAGGTGATGCTGTCATGGGAAGGAGATGTGATCTTGAAGAGTGACAGATGGGGACAGCATGAAGTAATCTTACTTGGGATATACCAGCCTCATTTACAAGTTAAATTACTAAAAGAGAAAAAAGTAGATGGTCATCCACAGACTCTTGGGGTATTTCAGCTGTTAATTTGTCTTGTGGTTATAATGAATGGCCCTCTAATATGAAAGCCCTAGTTATGAAACCTCAAAATTGGGGAGGGTTGTTTTTGAAGCAGACTCGGACCTTGGGATTGATTTTTGATGAGCAAACTCAAAAGCCTTTATTTAGACCTTGAAACGCAGTGCAAGTCCAGTGTCTGTGTTGTGAATAACTGTTCACCAAGACTGAACATCTAGTCCTCCATGGGGAGATGTTAATGGGATGCCACATAAATTTAGAGTGAACTTCCATCAATCTATTCGGTATTCTGCTGAGGGCAGCAAATAAATGGTTAAATTACTGGCAACAGGCGGATATTCACTTTACTGTGGTATAAAGGAGGAGATCGCATGATCTAGGAAGGACATTGTGAAAGTGTGAGCAGGAAATCAACAGGAACCTCAGCACAAGCCTCAAAAACTTAGAATGGAACTCATCAGCCCCAGGGCTACTGCAGTAGGGAATACTAAGCAAAACCTGCATGATATGATCTTGCTGTCTGATGCCATATTTAAATATGAAGATATACCAAGTCAGAGGGATGAGAAGCAAGGATATCTTTCTGAATGCTTCCAAGGATAGCAGGAGTACAGGAGCTTAAGAAGTTACTAGACAAGTGTTCACTGTGACCTTAAGTCGCTTTGCCCTTATACACCCTTAACAAAAACATACTGCTAATAATAGTGCTTTAGAAGGGTTACAATTGGGGTGAATTTGTGGCTACCCATTCTTAACCGTAATAACCGTAGTATTGCTAATCTTGATATGTATTAGGAAGTTTATCCTATGCGTAGGTTCAGAACCTGACACATTCCCTATAAGCAATTTATTTACATTATTTATTTAGCATTGTTTACTGTATTTCTGTGACTATTTAGTCAAAAACTCCTTTTCAGCGGAAGCCCAGAAAGAAAAGCTACAGCACATTAAAAACAATTTAAACAAACATTCAGTAATATACAACAATTACACATCCATTTGCTAATCAGGTTGCTTTCTTATGAAATAGAGGGAACTATTGTAGTATAAAAGATACTTATACATTAGTAGATGTTGAAGATTGAGCATTTGAAGAGGGGTATTAATAGTTTTGTCAAACTGATAACAGATAATGGGATTAGTGCTTAGAAATGTAAAGAAATGGAGGTGAGAGAACAAGGTAGGGCAGAAAATGTTAAAATTGGAGTTAAGAGGTGGGTACAAAGCAGTTTCAAACTATTTTATATATAAATATACAAGTACATGTACATATACAGGTCCTCTTCAAAACATCTAAAGCCCATAACATCAAATTTTATAACATCTAAAATGTATAATATGCAATAGTGTATCATCAAATGTGTAAATGTTATAGTTTAATTTGTTAATCTTGTGGTATCACTATGGGATGTTGTAGTTTTTTTTTTCTATAGTTATTATTTATATAGTGTAGGAATTTATACTATTTATTTATTGTTTATTTTGCCACTCTGTGTGTGGTTTTTAGGCCATACAGGTAAGTGATATCGACATTATGTGTACGTTCTTTATTGTGGTCGTGATACAGTGGGGTTAGGAAATTAACTTTTTCCCACTGTAGTGCGATCTCGGAGTTGGTATATTTAATTTACGGGGGTTGAGGGGTGTGCAGAAATGTAGTAAAAAGTGTGTTTGGTAGTATTATATGTGGAGAGGGATGTTATTTTTATGTGATTTGTAGTGTTTGATGTTCTGATGCACATTTTCGATGTTATGAAATTCGATAATATGGGTTTTAGATGTTCTGGTCTCAGTGTTATGAAATTAGATGTTACGGGTTTTAGATGTTTTGAAGTAGACCCACATATACATACATACATACATGCACACACACACACACACACACACATATATATATATATATATATATATATGTGTGTGTGTGTGTATATGGTCTACTTCAGAAGACTGACAGACCAAAAGATTGACTCCCAAAATACTGAACGATGGAATTTGCCTCTTCTCCACTACTGTGCGATCCTGGAGTTGGTATATATAATTAGCAGGGGGTGTGGGGGCCTTGCCCCCTGCATTTAACATGTTTTCAGTATTTTGGGATTCAGTCTTAGTCTTTCAGTATTTTGGGAGTCAGTTTTTTGATCTGTTAGTGTTCTGAAGTAGACCTGTATAAAAATAGGGTCTATATTAGATCACCGAATGCTTAAAAAAGTGAACAGTGATTAATTGACCCTATGTAATCGAAAGCTTACAATGTCGAACTGTCAGAACAGTGATTTTTTTTTTTTATTTTTACTTCAAAGGAGAACATTTTCTGAATTCAACTTACCAGGGAAGGTTTTACACTAGGGGGTGTGCGGCAGTCTCCCATATTAGTGAGGACCAGATCCAGTATGGTTATATGCCTGGTTGATTTTATTAACAATCTGGTCCAGGCAGTTTGTGCTTACAAAATCCAGGAATCTGTTTGCTTTTATGTTTGGTGTTGTATATGATTCCCAGTTAATAGTGGTTAATTAAATTTGGCCATGCATATGGTATTGGGTTGGATGATGAGTAGGTTTAAATACATAGTTTGTGTTTCCAAGGTCATAGAGGGGGGCATATAGCTTGCAAGGAGTGGACATTGGATTTTGCCTGTGGTGATTTGAACATGGAGAAGTTCAAATGTATTGTCATGTTTGACCAGCCTTCTTGAGGTATATTTATTTTTGATGTAAATCAAGACACCCCCACTTTTAGTCCCTGCCTGTGAAGTAGCTTGTCTAAATGTGTGGAAGGCATTATAACCTTGCACTGTTGTTGTGCTCTCCACATTTTAAACCATGTCTCAATGATCACACAGATGTCCGCATTCTCAAGGCTGAAGAGAACTTCTAGGGACAGTAGTTTTTTTTTGTTTAGACTCCTAGCATTGAGCAGTAATACCTTTAGACTTTCTTGGGATTGATTTGCTATGTCGGAAATACTTTCAGTTTTGCACTGCCTAAAAAGGCACTATGGGGGAGGATAATGTTTTAGCTGATATTTAAAACAGGGGAGAGTTGCAGAACATCCCTGGAAAAGCAAAATGGTTTGTTGTCCATCTCCTTCCAAACTGACAAGTGTTGCACCCCTTTAGAATGACACCTGAAACTATGCCAGTTATTAAAATTGGTCATCTTTTATGGGTCTATATCATGTTGTCGAACTTTTAAAAGTTTGAACATCATATGGTCGACACCATAATCAAATTTTTAAAAATTTGAATGTTTCAACAGAGATCTCCATACAGTGCGGAATGGGAAGATTTCCCTTTTCAGGACTGTAGTGCGATCTCAGAGTTTGTATATTTAAATGGTGGCCAGTGTTGGGGGCGCAGCCTCCCAAGTGAGAGGTGGAGGGTGGCTTGCCCTCCTGCTTAAACCGTTCAGGTAGGTTTTTTTCTATGGTTTATTTTTTTTTATTACATTTTCGAACTTTTAAAAGTTCGATCATATGGTGTCGATCATATGATGTTCGAACTTTTAAAAGTTCAGTTATGTAATATAGATGCATCTTTTGTTCATATTTTGACATCATCTTTGGAGAAGGTAAAATGCTGCTCAATGCTAGGCTCATACCAACTGGGAAACATTCTGAGAGCTTCACGATGTCTCTCTTCATATAGTTTTGGGTGGTATGTCTCAGATCATTTACACCTACATGACTGATTCATACTGGTACTGATGGGCCAATGACCTGTGTGCGTGCATAATGTGGTGGATACTGGCCCCTGATAAGCAACTGATACTTTCTCCTTACTTAGACTGGTGAGAGGGACATCAGTGTGTCTAACAATGGAGTCTCCAGTGACCAGAATGTTGGATTGTGTGGTGGCTTGTCTTATGGGCATACAAGTAGAGGCTCCATGCGCTATGGTTGTATGTGTTGGTGTGGATGTTGTTATGAAAGAGTGCATTCGGGGCTGCTGAGGATATTTGTTATGTGTAATTCATCTAGGATGGCTTTGGGGTTTAAGAAGGTTACATTTAAGTGCATGCAAACCTGTTGTATTTGTCTGCTGAGGAACATTTAGTTCATTTAATCAAGTATTTGAAGCACCATTAGTTCTGCGAAGGAATGGAAGATCCAAGTAGGGTTGGATCATTCATGGCACTGAAGACTAGACATTAGATCTCCATGAAAGGAGTATGCAAGAATATAGAGAATGGGCCACCAGTATCTCCTGGTAATTTTTGAGGCCACTGATCTTTTTAGTTATGAGTCTCTGAGGTCTCTCAGGTTGTGTGATAATATTTAGATAAATACATGACAAAATATGCATTACATTCAGTAATGGTTGGGATAAGAAACGAGTAAAGGGGAATTAAGACACGTTCTTTCTTATCACTGTTCCATTATTTTTTACTCTTGTGATATCTTGCCAAGGACAGCTTAATGTTCAGCCAGCATACAAAAGCCTTTACATCTTCCAGGCATTTTATGGCAGAGGTATGGTATGTCTTATGTACAAGGCATGAGGTATATATGTGATGTATAGATGCCTAATCCCTAGAACTTGTTTGCTGCCAGTCCGAATGCTGCTGCTGAATTCAGTCTGCATGCTATTTACTTTATTTCTTTTTTCATCCCTGTAGTTTGTTTTCATGTCATCCAGGAAGAAAAAATGTGAGTGAGGGTGGCAGATACCACATAAAGGCAGAGATGAGAAGTGCCTTTTTTGTTTTGGTACTATGTGAGCCCATACACAGTGTGAGATTAATCAGATGTTTGTCTCTAAGACACTCCACAGTTGTCTGTTGTCCCTCTCTATTTATTTGGAAAAACAGCATCTAAAGCTTTTGGATCAAGGTAACATGACTGAATCCACCTGCCCAGGCGTTCACCACTTAAGAAAAAAGCTAAAAATGCATGTACTGATCCTGCTGCTGTTCAGCCTCCACCAGATGTGTCCATTGTGTTCGATGAAGAACTTGAGTACTGTCCGGTGCTGACACCTTTCCCTGTGCTGCGACCGGTTTATAGGCTGACATAGAGCTATATACCTGGATATCTGCCGAGGTTGTGCATACATCTGGTACAGATGTAGAGGGGGGACCATGGCTAATTATATCTGAGGGGTCTGGGGGGAATTCCTGAAATGTTAGATAGGGAAGATTTGCCTGGTACTCTCATTGAATCTAGGCAGGAGTCTGAACCACCTAGATTTGTTAAAGCAGATGCTCCTTTAAAAAAGAAACATTCAAACTTGTGGCTTCTGTGGTTAAGGATCCTCACAGAGTGGCAGGACTTTACTCAGGGGCTTTGTAATGCCCTTATGACCCTGATACCCCCACAAGGGTTGCCTGTCCCTGCTTCTGCTCCCTGGCCTTCTGCCCCTTCTAAGACACTTAGGGATTCTGATTCTTCTGATGAAGAGTTAGATTCTGGTGAAGAATCCTTGGCATATTCCTCCTAGGTCCACTGTCCTCTTGCCTTGGGATCTGAGGAAGAAGATTCACTATCCCCTGATTCTCCTTTTGAAGAATTATCATTTGGGGATACAGTTGCCTGTTTGATGGACTTTAAGTCGAACTGTTCCCAGGTTTCTGAGGTTCAAAATAGATATTATGACCTGTTGTAACTGAACTCACCCAGACCTCCTGTTTTAGCTGTCCTATTGCATGCATTTGCAGTAGCTTCTCAGGCACTTGGCTCTCAACTTCACGTCCTTAAGAAACCAGACAAACTATAAAGTCCCCGAGGATCGTAAGTATTTGCATAAAAGACGTTTATCTGATCCTGCTGTTTCCATGTCCACAGATAAGCAATCTAAACTGCTATCTTCCCCCAAGCTTTTTCCTTCTGAGGACAGCCATGACATGGAGAGTATGGGAAAACATGTATACTTATGCTACTTTGACCTTTAGGCCAATTAATTATCAGAGCCACATGACTAAATATGACCCGGCTCTTCTCTCCCAAATTGGGAGGGGTGGTTAATATGCCAGATTACGACAGTAAGACTTCTGCCCTTTTTATTTTCAGTTCTGCCTCTCAGGTGGCTTTCTCTTCCATTAATTGCAGCTATGATACTGTTGATACCTCTTCTAGGGCAGCCGCATCTGGTTGTGTCATGAGAAGATACTCTTGGTAGTACCCTCAAGCCTTACCTGAGGACATTAAGGCCACAGTTTTACATTCCCCTTTAGACAACCAGAATCTCTTTGATTCTGCTGCTGCAGAATTGTTTAAAGTTCTTCAGGATAAGGGTAAGGTTTTGCAAGACCTGAAGCAAATCTTTGTTTCCCTTGTACCTGACTTCCAGAGGAACTATCCATCTTAAATGTTCTTTTGTTTGTACGCAGCCTAGGCAACCTTCTGGGAGCAAGAAGGTTTCTAAGCAGAGTTTCCCATACAGACCCTCTCAGACGTTCTAGATACCAAAAACCTTATTTTCCCTGACAAATATTCCTCACTTTGATGTCCAGCTTTCCCATCCCCTCAACAAGATTCCTCTGTCCCTCATGCCTGGGTTCTCTCTATCATCCAAAATGGTTATTTTTAAGGCTTGGAAGTGCCTTCCTCCATTTTTTGTTTGGCTTTATTCAGCCTACTCCTTGCCGGCTTCTTCATTTTTATTTGTTTCTTTGTGATCTGTTGGACCAGGGAACCAATTCAGGCTGTTCCCTTGTTTCAGTAGGGAACAGGTTTTTATTACAGAATGTTACCTGCAGCCAGGAAGGAGGGGTCGTAGAGTCCCATTCTAGACATGTCCTTTCTCAACACCTTTATCAAGGTTCCTTCCATCAGGACGTTGTTATTTCAGACACTGTTTCCTCTGCTTCTGCAAGCTTTTCAGGTATCTCTGGATTTGAAGGAAGCTTACCTCAGTATTTCTGTTCACCCTCTCTGTAGGAAGTTTTTATGTTTCTGTGTTTCTTCTTTGCATTATCAGTTCTCTGCTTTGCCTTTTGGTATTTCTACAAACGTTCCAAGGGTCTTTAGCAAATGTGTGGCCCCTATGGTAGCTGTCTGCAGATTTCAGAAAATTCAGATATTCCTTTATTTGAATGATCTTCTACTTCAAGTCCTCTCTAATCAGCTTTTGTTTCAAAATCTGCACTGTAGTATGCTTCTTCTGAGCAGTGTAGGGTTCACCCTCAATCTCAGAAAAGTCTGTGTTGACTCCCTCTTAGGATTAGGTGATTTTGGGTTGCAGGATTCAGACCATTCCAATGTTGGCTTGTCTCCTGCCTCTCAAGGTCTTCTCTTTGACTGCTTATTTTCAGTCTATACTTCCTCTTCCAGTCCTTCCTGCAAGATAATTTTTCTAAGCCCTGGGGTACACGCATCTACCATTCCCATGTTCCTTATGCCATACTCCATATGAGGACATTTCTATGGTATCTCAAGACTGTTTGGTTCCAGCACTGCCACCTTCTGGAGCATCTGGTTCCTGTCTTGCCTTGTCTCAAGCTTGAGCTCAGCAAGTGAATTCATCAGAATTTGCTGAATCCAGGTCTACCTTTTCAAGTTTCTCTCCCTACTCAAGAGTTATACATGAGTGCTTCAGGTCATGGTTGGGGAGTATCCTCCAACAACCTACAAGTCCAGGGTCTTTGGTCCCATCAACAACTGACAGACCATATGATCATCAAGGAGATGAGAACTCTACGTGTAGCTCTTCAGGCCTTTCACTCCCTTTGAGTTCCAAGTCCTA